>NC_089325.1:15051867-15234367 GCF_036669915.1 Pocillopora verrucosa
GCAGCATCCACTGATACTTTGCATCCTTTTGTATCCGCTGAGGAAATAAACGTTAATACAAAAACAACTATAATATAACCTGAATTAAACATGGCATATACGAATAAAGGGGTAAGTTTCTAAAGAAACTTGGTGGTACATCTGTGGAGGACATTACAAGATAATTTGAATTTATTGCCTGAGTTCAGGCAATATCAATCGATCACTATGAAGAAATTCTACAGCTGACGTTCCTAGGATTAGCCCCTCGTCAGAGCGAGGCCGATTTGCTCCGACGAAACTGTGTTAGAATCTTAGAATCTCTTTATAGTGGCAAATTAATACGATCAATTCAGTTGGTAACACCAAACCTCGATTTCACTGTATCATGAGAGGCGCAAAAGTATTGGGACCTTTCCCTTCCCGCCATTGCTTCGACCAGGTGCCAGTGCATCGCAGGGTTACTTAACGTCTGGTTGTTTATATTTCTTCGGTAATCATTTCAGAACACATCCAGGGTTGAGAGAGACGCTGGGTGAGTAAACTGCCTCGGTCGAGAACACTTCACAGTAAACCAAGTCAGTAACGCAACCCAAAGCTTAAGTTTGAGCGGGTGAAGGTCCAGTGTCCTGACTACTCGACCACCGCGCCTTCCATACCTCACGTGCGTTTCAAATTTCTTTGCCGTGACGTTGGCTTTTTATCGTCAAATCTCTTATACTTTTAAAAACCCACAAAGGCAGAAGCATATTTTATACGCAATTTATATAATTCACAATTTGTCCGAGATTACTTTTGTTTGTTGTTTCCGCTTTAGTACGCGCTGTTTTCGGCCACAAAAACTCGCGCAACTCTTTCAAGAAATTACTTGCAAAACTGAAACCAATCGCTTCTATATAATACACCTTTATCGAGCATTTAAAAGCTAAAAAATATTTGATTGTTGTACCCCCAGATCTCACTGTCTCGTGTAAATCTTTCGTTTTGATCTGACAGTCTCGGGTTCGACACGCAATTGAATTTAAGCGCTCCACCGTCATTTTACATAATCACTTGCTTTGATCGTTAATCATTGCACAGAAGAAAGTTAGATGTTGACTTCAAGAAGGAGGGAAAAAATGTCAGCTTACTTCTAGCGAGAGAAAAAAATCCGTGTGCCTCTTTGATGCGTTCTTGTGCTGGTAAATCATGTTTGAAAATATGGGATTCCTCACGGGATTTCAGGAAATAAGGTGAACGCACGCTCACGGCGCGTTATAACACGCTTGCACGCCAATGGCATGACACGTTTACCGTACACATATGCGCATGAAAACAATTGATTTTGGAAAACGTGCTGTAGCCATTGTTCATATCTGTCTAACACGGTAGGGCATTTTCTCTATAACACGCTGGATTTTTTTTTTCACACCCTAAGTTCCGTTGTTCCTTAACACGCAAGCTTATCTTCTACAATCCAGCTTACTTTGTTCCTTGTGTTTGTCAGCTTCTTAATTGTGAGAATGGTGTTTGTAAAATACATTACTTACAGAATATAAGCGAAAATGAAGAAGATCTTCTGTCCTATCCGAAAGTTGTAATAAAAAAGGAAACATTCACGGAAAATCACAGCTCTTTCCCTTATGATTTCACCAAGGAATTCAGTGAGCACGACATGTTTCACAAGATCCAGAAGAGCTCAGTTTGAACACATGAATTACTTTTTGAAAACTTAATTCTCACCTTGTAAAATATAAATTCTCATCGCTTCACGAAGTTAATAAGCCCAGAACCGAATCTTTGCAAATCCTTTAGCAACAGTTTCCCGGCTCCACGTCTCCTATGCGGTCGCTGTTCGTCACTCTATGCAAACCGGCATTTTTAAAATAAATAAACGCTGTTATACAACCCAGCTTAACCGGAGCGAAGCTGGCGTGTTATAATATTGGCACAGTCACCTTGTTAGATCGTGCAAAGTTGCGAGCAAGATCTTAACACGTTCCTTTGTTTTTACCGTGCGAACCAAGACAATGGCTGCGAAGTTAAGGAGACAAGTAACTTACACGCAGCTAACGTGTTAAAAGCTTTTTCTTTTGTTTTAGCGTTCTAGTGTACCGTGTGCGTGCGTTCACCTTATTCCCTGAAATCCCGTGGAGGGTCACATAAGAAAAACATAGAATGCTCGATCTTGAAGTCAATTTTAACGTCATAATGATATCATTTGACCGTAGGGAACAGAAAAGGTAAATTTCATTGCTTTTTTAGTTAAATTAACCATAAAATTTCATTGCAATCGATCTTGTTCATTCCTTTGGCCTCCTGTTAAAAAGACCACTCCAAACGAGTAGAAAATTGCCAAAGTTACAACGCTGTTTAAGAAAGGATTCAAGCGTGAACAAGGGAACTATCGACCAATATCAGTATTGCCACTCGTCTCAAAAATTTTCGAAAAAGTTATTTATCGTCAACTTTATCAATATCTTCAGGATAATAGCCTCTTGAATACGCACCAATCTGGCTTTCGATCAACGCACAGCACGCTAACAGCGCTGCTTGAGACAACGAACAACTGGTCAATTAATATGGACAACGGTCTCTTAAATGGCGTGCTATTTATTGATCTTAAAAAGGCCTTTGATACAATCGATCACGAAATAATTTTGCGGCAACTTGCGAACTATGGGGTTGATCAAAGTGCTTTACGAGTTTTTGCGTCCTACTAATGTAATAGATCCCAAAAATGCAGTGTCAATGGAGCGTTATCCAGTGCAAGTAGATTAACCTGCGGGGTTCCTTAGGGAAGTATACTGGGACCTCTGCTCTTTTTAATATATATAAATGATCTTCCTGATTGCCTCGATATTTCCTGTTTGCTGACGATACTAAAATCACCGTCCCTGGTTGCACTTTTGCCGAACTCGAACAAGCAACAAATTCTGAACTTAATAATTTTTACAGCTGGCTAAAAGCCAATAAGCTTAGTCTAAACATCGCGAAAACTCAGTTTATGGTGATTAGTACTCGTCAAAAGTTTCTTTCAGAAAATTGTAGTGAGATTAATATCCAATTAGATGGCCATCCAATTTGCAGGGTTGAGCATGCCAAATCATTAGGTTTAATTATTGATGACCGACTTTCACGGTCTAATCACATCAAAGAACTATGCAGAAAGATATCCTCGGCAATAGGTGCTCTGAGGCGCATTAGGTCCCTCATTTCTCAGTCCACTGCAGTACAAATATATAACGCTTTAATCCAACCTCATTTCGATTACTGTGCCCCCGTTTGGGATGGATTTAGTTCTTATCTGTGTGAGAAACTACAAATAACTGCAAAACCGAGCAGTTAGGGTTATTCTGCAAGCCAGCTGTGAGGTAAACTCAAGCCTGCTTCTTGAAACTTTGAAGTGGGACCAGCTATCATTGGGAAGAAGAAAGCAAAAAGCTATAATGATGTTTAAATCCCTCAACGGGTTAGCCCCAGTGTACTTGCATGATTTATACAGTGAGCAACTCACAGACTATGACTTGCGTGATTCTTTCCGTAAGTTAAACTTGCCCAAGCCGCGTACTGAATATTTGAAACGTAGCTTTGACCATAGCGGTGCCTTACTGTGGAATTCTCTTCCTGAGAATATTAGGGCGACTAGATCAATTGGGCAGTTTAAGAAGGAAATCAACCGCGCACTTGAAACATTCGATTCCCACTCGGCAATCTTGTAAATCAGTTTTTATAGTTATTTTAATTTTTACAAATGATTGTAATTAAAATGCTGTTAGTATAACTGAAGATTCTTAACCGAGTTTAAATAAAGATCTACTACTACTACTACTACCAAGTTTTAAATTCGTTCACGATCGCCGTCTATCTTTCAAAAAGGCACTTCCGCAATTTCTACACAGACGCTGGTTATGTATTGAAATCAATCAATCAATTATGACCTTTAACTGCCCCCACGGCTCGTATTTCGCATTAAATCGTAACGATCGAAACGATTCTCAATCGTGTTAGTTTTGCGCTTGAACTCGACTTTTTTTTGTTCAAAGATTCTTAGATAAAACCCTAAGACAATGAAAGTTTGCATGTTAAAGGTGAGGAGCGATTGATTGTGATTAAGTAATGTTGTAATGATCGTTTGTTAGGGTAAGCGAACGAGGAAGCGGGAAGAATAAAAAGATGGAGAATTGACTGGCATGACAAACAATAAACTTGAAGCTTGAAAGTAATTCCAAGATGACTTACGCAAACAAGAGTGGTAATCGTAGTCTTGACTGTTACAAACGCAAGACCCATCTACACATTTGGATTGCATTCTATAACCGCCGGGGCAATAATTGTGGACACCAAGACATTTGTTTTGACAATTCACCCTCGCCAAGTAAGAGCTGTAGAACAGCATCAAGGCGCCGAATGCTGAGATTTTCGTGAACATGATTCCTGCTGTCTCCTGCGTAGAGAAACGTGTAAACAAACAGAACAGCTTATTATTTTTTCGCCTCACTTTCTCAAAACATGCTCATGAACACGCTTCAAAAGGGTTTTACACTCCACCGGATGTACTAGAAATTTTGCAGAATTTAATTGAAATTTGCGCCTCCATCAGTTCTCAAACCATTCACTGGAAAGTACATTTACCTTGAAGAAGCTCGGCTGATTCCAAAGGTGATGTATTTCCTTCTTTCTACTTCAAAACTTCGAAACCTTGCCTTATTCAACAGTTGTATCAAAATGATTGCGTTGACGTATCGTCGCAGCTGTTTTAAGCAACGCAATATAAATAAGTGCACTCGTGCACTTGATTCAGCGGTTTTCCTTACACCCTGCGCTTTTTCGAAGCGGATAAAGGGCCATAGATTCTTAGGCATCTATTCACGTTTTTCCTGTGTAGATAAAAGCATTTGGTCATAGAATTGCTTAATTATTGTACCTATATTTGTTATTCCTTGTCAGGTAATATTTGCCTTTTACGAAAAAGTCCGGAAATGAACACATCATTTTTCCTTGGACACAAACTCCGTCTCAGCAAAGGAGGATGCAATTTGTAACCACGGAAACAATATAATATAATACTTATTTTTAATAGTGTGTGTACTTTTCCTCTAGTATTTGCATTCGACGAACAATGTGGACTGAGTAGAAACACGACACACCATCAACCAAGCAGAACACAAGCTTAGCGTCAATCAGGTCAGAGAGGTGACCTTTCAACCACAGAATGAATTAAAATCCATTGGATGTGCGTAAATGATGAAAGCAAGATTACTGCTCAGTATTAGTCACTCTTATATTTAAGATTGTTCAGATGGTTTTTTTTTGTGGTTACTGCCACATACGTCGTCAATACGTAAGGGTGATTGAGGAAGTGTAACGATAGATTGCCGAGCTTCACCCGATTTTGACCCGATGCTACTGTTTGTTCGTTTTGCATAATCTTCGAAATTCGACATTTTCATGAGAGATTATTAGGCGCATCATACAGAAAAGAAAAGAAAAGAGAATGCCTTTTGAAACAAATAATTTTTTTGTTGCGATATGATTTTTTCGTTCTTGCCGCGACACTACAGAAGACAGTAAACTTCTTGCCATCTCTTTTGACGATGGCTTCTCGCGGACGCTTGGTTAATAAAAAGCCAATTTTTCTTGTATAAATATCCTAATAGCTGAGATCTGCGCATCATGAAAACTTAGAAGAAAAACTTGTTTTTGTTTGAATCCTGGTTGGGCTACATTTGAATTTGATTAGGGGCACGTGACCAAGAATCAACCAACCACAGTGCTGGTTTTTTTGAGTGAAAGTCTAGATTTATAACAACATAACTTATTTGGTAATGCAGGTTAAGAGTCACGCAGCCGAAGCTGATGTGGACCTACCTGATACTAATTTACAACAAATTGTACAATATTTAAGTAATTAATACTATATTAATTAAAATATCTATATAAATTTGGATTCGTTAAGTGTCTAAGAAAAGAAATAACTATATAAGTCTGTGGATTAAATTATACCGGATGTGATTCAAATGGAAATAATTATAACTTCATATAGAAGTTAATGTGCTGAGAGTAGACCCGCCTCGGAGTGGGATGTGTTAAGATTGATTACCAGTCTGTTTCCATCGACTAGGTGCAAACTGAACACATACAATATATATGATTAAATTTAGATCTAATTTAGGGATCTTTGAGGATGAAAATTAAGAAAATAAAACAGGAAGCCATAGATACGAATAAATGTTAATGAATCGTAAATAATCTAGTCTTAATCGAGAAGGTTTTAGACACTGATAAAGGATTAAGAAATTACGAAGTTGCTATAAAAGCCCCAAACTTCAAACTGTTGTGAGAAAATGAGGCAACTTGAATTACTGTTCCCCGTTCGAATCGTTATAATGATGATCCACCTTGCCAGAAATTCACTGCTTGCATTGTTTTGTCAGCCGAATTCCGTAGATTCACACCGTCTAACCAAAGATTTAGCTTCTGCTAAAGTAAGTGAAGCAGTAGCATCATTAATTAGATTCCCTTGTTAGAGACAAACAAACTTTAAAAAAAAAACTAACCTTCCGCATTGAATGTAAACATCCGAAGTGATTGTATCGGCAGTAGTATTTCTTATTAACAATTTTTAATCTTCGACGGCCTAGTAGTAAACATCCACGGGTCTCGCAAAAAGCGTACAATTGTCATAGAAAGCGACGAGGAAGTCTTAAATATTCTTCACAGTTCATCCGTCGCATTTGTATATATTTTCTCTCATTAAAAGGCAGGACACGTGTAAACAAGTTTGTAGCACTTGCTTGCACTCATCGACGCGTGGCTGTTTGTTTTTGAGGATCTCAATGAAAGTGCTTCTTTCAAATTGTGATACATAAATTTTGAAACACTTTTCAAGACTGCAGTAACATTTGTCGGAAAGTAAATTTATCCTCTTTACGGAATAAGCATTAATTAGTCCGATGACCTGACTTGAGCAGTTTGATCCGGATTTCGAAAAGATTAATGAATAATTTTAAAAGCACACGCACCAGCGGATGTGACGAAGCAACTTCCAGCTGAATTAACTTGATTTTATTTTAATCATTTGATACTGTGATAAGCTATACCGCTTAGAAGAATAAGAATATTTTGTAACTTCCTCACTCTCGGAAAACACGTAATTATTGTCAATATAATTGAGCATCATTGCATGTTGGCCCACGGTCAAAGAATAAAATTCTAAATTGCAAAATGAAGATGCTGCTCTTTTGAAAAATTCAGTATACCGTGTATAAGTCAAAAAGCAATGCTGGTTTTAAAAATGTTATGTTTGAGTATCTGTTTTTTTTTTCTTTCTGTTCCTTTCATATTCATTCCTCAGTTTATTTTAATGCCAGTCTAAATCCCGTAATCCGCGTTTTAAATATGGCAGTCACAAATCTTGGCCACACTAAAATAAGAGAAGAGCAAACTTTTATACAGACTTGTTCGATCGATGCTCTCTTCTGATTTCAGCTTGCATTAGGCCATTGTTTGCGCGAGGTTTTTCCAAGGTTTCTAACTTCCTTCCACTCTTCACCTGTAATTATTTTGCTCATACGAACGATCATACGTAATTGTCTGTGCGATCGAATGTCTCTTCCCGGTCTAAATCGTTAACTGTGAAAACCTAATTGGTGAACTGTAACATGATTCAAGAGCCTCTTATCACAAACGATCAATAGGCAAAAGACTAGGAAAGAGAGGATGACCCTTTTACCTTAGATAAACATATGTGTTGAACTTTTAATGCTAAATCTTAACTAAGAATCACAATCATGCCAATCTTATGTGAGAACAAGCTCCTATAATCCTAGTCTCCCTCGCAGCCGTTTTTTGGATGTCACGCAACGTTCCCCCGAAACAACGTTGCATGACATCCAAAAAACCGCTGCGAGTGAGACTCCTTGCAATCCCGACTGCTTTACAGCTTGGCCGGAGCATTTTGATAATTTAACGATAATTTTTAGGGTACAGTAGCAATTGGTGACCATTTCCATGTGTAAACTAGAAGTTGAAATGTTAAATTACTGTGACAACTTCGTCAAAAAGAATTCTCAGCAGAAAAATGCTTATTCATATGGATATATATTGCGGGTGTAGGGCTCAGAACAAGACAGTCCATTATTTTAAAGGGGAGTAAGTCTTTACCGAAACCGCGGTGCAGCGTGGGTGGGATAGTATAACAGGGTAATTTGGTATTATCGACGAGTTGATAACATAAATTGGCTACTGTTAAGAGTTCCAAAGCTGACGTTTCGAGCGTTAGCCCTTCGTCAGAGCGAATGACGAAGGGCTCACGCTCGAAACGTCAGCTTTGAAACTCTTTACGGTGGCCAATTTACGTTGTCAACTCGTTGGTAATACCAAATTACCCTGTCCATTATCTTCTTTGTTTGGCAAGACATGCAATCTCTAGCTCTGTCCACAATTTTGTTTCCCATATGAGTGTTGCCATATACAGATGATCACTCCAACGACATTTCATATTAAATGGAATATGTCTTGGAAACGATATATTAGAACTAACTTGTATGCTTTAAGGTCATTGTTGATGTTTTTATCACCTGATCTATTGGGTACTTCAAAGTAAGATATTTCTTCACTTCATTTATTTCTTTTCAGGTTAATTTATTCCTGACGTACTTATCTCTTCTTTTTTATTAAAATTGGATTGACAAGTTGAACGGCGGCCTCACAGATCCTTTTTAAAAATTGGATTTCAGTTCAGATACCTCCCTTGGACTGTAATTGAAGTAGGAATAAAAGGTTAGAAACTTCGGCATTCTTGAATAAAAACAGGAAATATCTCCTAATGTAATGCTGCTTTTCAAAGCGAGTTGGGCTCCCGAAGTGGTTATTAAAAGTTTTTTTCATCTAAAAACCACTCACTGAGAGATATTTTCCGCATTGAAATCTCCCTCAGCCGGCGAAAAGGCGGTGCGATTCAAGTTATTCGCTTTTAAAACATAATTTAAACAGAAACTTCGTCTTTGTTTTTGTTTCTATAAAAACAAATTAACCGGCTGTGACAGATTGACAGGCCACTAGCACATGTTAGTTTAAGAATAGAGAATACCTGCAGCTTGTTGCATAATGGTGAATTTCAACAAAGAAGTTCTGCTAATTGCTACTCGGCTTTTGAATCCGCGGATAGCAATTAACTTGAAGATTCTGCAGTTAAGTGAAATCATAAAATTTAATGAGGCTCACATACAATCCATTCAGAAACATATTGAATACACCTGATCGTTTTTAAAATCATCAACTCCCGGAAGAGCCCCAGTTCGCTGCTGTTCCTCTGTATGTCCAAGATCTTTTCTTCAATCGCAGTTAACAGGTTAGCGGTGAGCACACTTGTTAAATATTTATCATGTAAAGTTTTGAGTGTTATTTTAATCTTTGTCAGATTTCGTTTGAACAGAGAAGTAGTTCATTTTGACGGAGTAACGCGTTAAATTTGAGACAGTTTTTTATTACCTCATGTTTGCGGTTTTCACCCGTCATTCAACCTGATATTAGTCGCTCGGTCAAACGTTAAAATCTTCCATAGATGATATGTAAAATTCGTCATTAAGGAGTTTCTACGTACATTTGTGAGACTTTTCCGAGATTATCAGAACTTATAGATAGGGAAGAAATAGAGCAAGGTTGTTAAATCTAAACAGTTTTCTCGGCCATCTGTTTGACCTAATGATTTCTTGGTCTGCTTTACGTAGCAAAGGAACATGAAAAAGCTCTTGTAAGAGTGGCGAAACTGGCTTCGAGTCTTCAAAACCATCTAGATTTGTCTCTTCGTCTCTGAGTGAAGCAGTAAATATTTCTATCAATTTCCATCCCAAATTTTAGAGGTCAATATATTAATATTTTCCTTCTTGTCTTGATTTTCTATTTCGGTCGTCGGTTGGATATTTTCCAGAGGCCAATTTTGTTTCGCTAGGTCAATTTGCGTAACCGACACATTGAGAACAAACTAAATCGTCGAACAGGTGATGCGATTTTGTCACCTCAGTTTCAATTCCTACAAAGCATTGATATAAATCATGATAATATTTGTACTAGTCTTTAGCTGCAAAAAAACTAGAATCTGATCTCAGTCTGGTTACGAAATTAAAACTGGAGAAGGGAAACGACGAAAGAAGAATAGGTTTTGAGGAGACGCACAGCGCATTCAAATGAAAAGTTAACATCAAATGGGGATATTAATGCTATAATTTTGCCAGGAGCCGACCCACCACATCAGTCAACGCTTGAAAATGTTCCGACCAACTAAGCTATGTCGATAAAAACATTTTAAGTTCAAGTTAAGCAGTAAGACTCATAGTTTGGTTTTCAATCCGTAGAATCAAACTTGAAGGATCTTTATTTAGGAAATGAATTGTTTTGTCTTGAGTGAAGAAAAAGGAACCCTTCTTTAATTTATTCCCTTCATTGTGCGTAAAAGGCATCTAAAATCCTGGAAAATTGAATGATGTGACATCGAATTTTTTGTTCGTTTTCCAGTTTTAAAATTTCTGTGAGGTGTCGCTTTTTGTAGTTCAATTTCCAACAGGTGTAAATGGCGACACTGAACCATTTATTACAATATCGTTTATTATTACCAGCCATGACATTTTTATTATTCAAATTACATACACTGCACAAAGAAACACTGCATTGAAACCAACAAAGCTGGCCAACCTGTTGACAACACGCAAAAACACCTCACCTAGGTTCAATAAAAAATTTAAAATTCGCAACGTTACCTTCAAAACAGATATTTCCCAAGCAGTTGCTTTCTTGGTGTTTTTAGGAATTGCATCATCGATAGGGGAATCAATGTCTGCATCTGACAAATCGTGAAACTTTGAGTCAGCCGAAGCCATGGTGTAATGACAGTGGTGTGTTGAATTTCAACCACGGCTATCCCACGACAATGACATCAAGGAGGTTGTTCCGTCACAACCCTGTATCATGAGGTGCAAATCAGCCAATCAGAAAATCGGAATTCGAACAGTGTCTGAAAGTTGAATAATTAGTTGAATAATAAAGATTGGCGTTAAATACGCCACATAATTTACAGAGTTAGCGATACTGCAATAGCGCTGCATTTATCTTTAATATATTTTTTTAACGGTGTCAGAAGACTCTTGCAGTTAACTGAGTCTTGTTGGAACTCTTGGCTCAATTTAAGAAGCTTTTCATCAGCTTCGAATTCTCTTCAAAAAGCATATCCAGCATTTAGTTTGTCGAAGTGGTTAAGACCAATGAGTTAACAAGTCTTTGCGTACGGAGGTCAGTACGGGATTTCAGATGTCACCAATAACCAATAGTCTGATGCGTACACGTATTATCCATTCATCATAACATATGAATGTAGTGCTGACTTCTAAGTAAAAGTGTGACGAAATTGCTGTCAAGGTTTCCCAACAAAAAAGACGGCTAAGAAATGTGCAAAGTTTTAAAACGCACGCGCTTTGCTTTTGTTCTTGTCATTAGATCTTTTGTTTTGTTACGATCTCTTTGCCGTCGCCTTGGTGGTTTTCTTAAAGTCCATAGTAGTAAGGAGTTTAAATAAAGACGACGGCGACGCCGTAGGCAACGTCAATTAAAAAGAAACTTCTATCGGTTTTACCTCCGATTCTCGCGATACTCTCAAGTCATTTAGTTTGTTGCTTACTGTCAAAACTATTTCGCGCAACTGGGTATGGAACACAGCGTTAATAGAAATTTACAAAATTAGCCATCGTCGTTCACTTTCTCCGGACGACGCAAAGTTTGGTCATTTCACGTTGTTGTTGTGCAGGACGCTAAGAAATTTACAAAGATTTACAACGCACGTGCACAGCCATCGTTCTGCTCATTCAACCTTCTATTTATTGACGTTCTGTTGCCGTTGCCGTCGTGGTTTTCTTCAACTCCCTACTGAATCTTTAACGCAGCGGTATCCTTTGTCGGCGGCAAGGAAGATCAACAAATAATTGTTATCGGCAACGAAGTCGTAGGGGAGCATTTCGAAAACTTAATTTTTTCTACCACAGACATCGTTTGTGTTCCGTGTTACGTGCTTGTAATGCTTTCGATATTCTCCTTGCATGTCCGATGAAAAAACTAGCACAATCAATTCAACAACTGAACGAACTTTGGTTCGTGTAGTGTGATCGTCCGGGTGAGTGTAGTTCTGAAAAAAACTGTTGTTGGTGACAACAACAGTTCTTTTCAGAACTACACTCACCCGGACGATCACACTACACGAACTACTGATACTCCTGGGTTCAAACCATTTACTTTACTGAACGAACTTTATTTATCCCTTACCTTGACTACAGTTAAAAATGTCACAATATTTTAAAATTATGAAAGTAAGGTGGTAACTGACGGCCCAAAATAACCTTAAAGCGGGTAAGTTTAAAAAAAAACTGTGGTCCTGCGTCGGTGGGAGAGTGTATAGCAGGTAATTTAGTGTTAACAACTGAGTTGAAAACGTAAATTTGCCATCATAAAAAATAAAAAAGCTGACGTTTCGAGCGTTAGCCCTTCGTCAGAGCCCAATCGCTAACCTTAGTTGGGTAAAAATCTCAAGTTGCCTCTTGATTATGTAATTTTGCAGTTTATGGCCGGTATAGTTGAAACAAAGAGCTTACGATGTGTAAAGTATGTAAATGAAGTTTAGAAAAAATTAGTAGACAGCGCACATACTGCTAGAAATATTGAGGGTGAGATGAGAAGTTGATACTTTAATTTGCGCTTGAAAGAGGATGAGGTTGAGCTTTTGATATCTTCATTTATTGAATTCCAAATTACACGGCCATGAATTTGGGTAACGAATTTCCCATAATTAGTTCTTATCTTAGGAACGTGATTTCAGAAAACATTTCATCCTGGAGCTTATCCGATCTGTCTGCTATTTGGCCAAGGAGCCTATGGAGCACTGAATTGATTTATTTAGGCAAAGTTTATTGGCTATAATTTTAGGGTTAAAAGTAAACTGAATTAATTATTGACTTGATTACGAGGTGATGCTTTGTCTTCCCGTTTTGCATATCTTAATCAGTCCTTCGGTTTACTCCTCGCCTACTTGTTCAAATTTTTACAGAATTTTCCGACAAAATGAAGAGCCTGGTGTTAATACTTATTTTGTCCGTGATGTTTCAAGCCAAAGCAAAGAAGACTCCTGATTACATTTACAAAGCGGCTGCCCAGGTGAGGGTGTTTTTACTCAGACATATATATCTTTTTTCTCTCTTTGGTGTGTGTTATCGTCTTTCATTATACCAGCTGCAATGTTACATTCTAACCGTCTCAGCTCAACAATTTTGGATCGTAGCCGCCGATATAATTTGACAGTTTTCTCTATGGAAATGACAATTCAAAATTTTAAACTGAAGTGCAAAAATAAAATACTGATGAAGACTGAAAAATTATATTCTGAAGAGGAAGTTTATTATAACACATGAGTTTTTCTCTTTGTCCCTTTAAATTATTTGTAATCAATGTCGATTGAATTTGTGTACATACGTGTAAGTGCACGATTACGAGTACGTTCTGGAATTTTTGCGCACGAGGGACGTTTTGAAAGTTGAGAGCACGAGCCGTGGGTTCGAGCAATATGGAAACCTTTCGGAACATCTCGAGTGACTCAAGAACGAGAAGAGTGCGAGCATGGCATAATGTTTTTCGTTCCTCAAATTTTCATCTGGTCGCTTTCTATGCCACCATGTCCATTCGAGGGATTCACATAGCTTTAAACACTTTTCAACGTTTTTGAAAATATAATATTCGATAGTTTGTATGCTATTTTGTAAACACCCTTGAAAACATCGATAACGAAAGATGGTCTCGATATGCTGTCTCACTTCCAGAATGGTGGCATTGAAGTAATCTGATAAATAATTTATCCGAAATTAACAGCTGGCATTTTTGTATTTGATCAAACTATACGTGTATATGAAATATCCTATAAGCGAATGATTTATCAAAAATCATCCCCACAGATTTGCAAGCCGTATTTCCTCCAGTGCAAACAAAATCCCGATAGAGGGATAAGCGGCTGCTTTCAGGATGTGTACAAAACCTGTATTCCGTCGGTAAGTTATTACTACGTTCTGTAAACTTTTGGGGCTAATTACTCCAAATTATTGCACAGACTTCAATTTGACATCCATGATGAGGGGATTAAAACAAATGCTTGGTCTGCAAACCTTGGAATATATTGGCACCTTGAAATCCGCATATATTCTGTTTTCTACTTTTAGTGGATAAAAAAACCGAATGAAAGAATAGATATATAAGGAATTCATTTAACTGAATAAATGGAAAACTGAGTTAGTAAGTTATCTAATGAACCACAATTCTTAATGTTTGCCTACTTGTTTATCTGTTAACTTATAAATTTGTTCTTCTTTATGAAATTTTTAATTCTTTGACTTTATACTTGCATAAATGATTGCTAAAGCAGTAACTCACAAATATGAGTGACAGCCTACAACTGCATCTTGTTTGGGAATGAGCAGCAACTTTGTCAACAACATTTCCCAGTCATTAGTTCTCGCCTAAGGGAGGAGCTCTGGAATATTTTCATGTTCCACCACCCCCCTGCCCCTCATCATAGGCAGAGACTTGTCAATCAATTTTCATTATTATTTTCCATCATACGTTTTTGGCAACGACTGCCGTTCTGAAAACCGTGTGGTCCCACCAGAGTCCTCCAACCCCGGCCCTCCCCTCCCCAGTTGATAGAGGATGAATGGTCCCCAGAGAAACATCATGACAATCTTAAATTATACAACCATCAGGCAAATCTCCCAAAAGATCTCGGGGTATTTACTTTTTTCAGAGAGATGCGTGACCCTTAACAATATTGTCTCTATTTTATAGTTCCGTGAGGAATTTCAGGCCATCGAGAAATGTGTTGTTGACGCTGGAGATAATTTGGAGTCTGCGATGACGTGCACTAAAGGATTCACAGAAGCCTGAAAGGCTCTTTTTCTCTCAACCAAGGAATTAAAAAAGGAACAGAATGTATTTAGTATAGGGGTTAATATATGTTAAAAATCAAACAAGAATCAGTAGAAATGTCCCAATCAATTTTAGAAGATTTACTTTCAGGCATGTATATTTGTTTGTTTTAAGTATACAAAGGCGGTCTAGGAAATAAAGGTCTTTGCAAATTACGTTTTGCGACTTGTGCGTCTGTCTGTTTTTGTCTCTTTTCGTTTCTTTCTTTGTTTAATTTGTTTTTTAGTAAAGGAAAAGCCCTCGAGCAGTATGACTACTAGTCTGACACAACACAGCCATTTCATATCGCTACTCAATCCAATATTGGCAGAAACGAAATAAATTTACCCCTCACAACGAAAGGAGGAATTCTGTTTTTTTTTCTTTTTTTTAATTATATTTAATTGTATAACTTGATACATAACGAGCAATTTTGTGCGACTTTTCAATTGAAGAAAGAAGCGTCATAAAAAGTTATTCCAGAAAAGAAAGCTGCGTTTGTTTATGTCTTTTTTTACTTAAACTACTTACCGACAAGACTTCACAGTTTCAGTGACTGCGATAACACATTTTGTGTGTGACTGACACGAAACGCTGTTCCGAAATAACTTCCCTTTATAAAGTACTTAGTTTTTTACAAATCTTGTGGCACTTTCTTGGGAAATATTACATCTGAATAAACAGAGTTTTCAAATTGAATGGCTCAAACATTCTGGGATAGGAACTTCGGTAAAGACATTGAAATTAAAACTACTCGACTCTACTTCCTGTGGCATGGTGACAAGAAAAGAAATATCCTGTTAATTTCCTCATTTCAGATCTGATAAGAAGTTTCTGCGAGTTTCATTGCATATGATATTTATTTGAAATTTATATCTTGATCTATGGACTGTACATTGTTGATGTCACTGGTGGGCACTTATTTTCGGATAATAACATTTAATGAAAAGTTTTCGACTTGAGAATGATTGACACTTTCAAACGAGGTCGCACTTGAAGTAAACGTTGAATAGAAACAATTCATACAAATATATAGGGAAACATTTTCGAATAAAAGTCCATTTCAACTGATCTGGGTATAGATCACCACTGGATCCTGCTCAAAAATTTAAAATGGCTCCCTTCCTTACTTTTTAACCGCGTGGGATCCTTTAGGAAGGAGGAAAGTAAAAAAATTTTACCAAAGTTCAGTTTTCCCTAAATTTCGTTTGGAATACTTTTGCAGCAGATTTCATTGTCACCTCCACCTCGTGAGGAAAAAAGGATTATTGCTCTACGATTTGTTAGAAATCCTTATGAAGACTCTAATTCGTCTGAGACTGAGGTTAGTATGTCTTCAAGTTTTCTCAGTAACAGATGAAGTAAAGTGTGTTTTGGATGTTTCCTTTTCAGCTAACCGGATCAGTTATTTTCGGTCGTTACAGATAGTTAGATGAGTTCGAAAATCAAAGAATATCCTTGGTTATTCTTCCAGAAAATTCTGTTGCTAAGGAACACTATTGACCGGGCCATGGACAAGATTCCAGGCTTTATGTTTTCAATTACTGTAGAACCTCCTAACTCCCTTATCTCGAGCCTAGTTAACTCGAAACCCCCGATAACTCAAACAAGATCCGATTTCCCTTGGATTTGACCCCATTTTTCAAGTCAGTTATTATCAGCTAACTCGAACTCGGTCTACTTGAAGTAATTTTACTTTCTCTTGGCTCGTATTTACCCTGAGAACTTGAGCTTTAAATAAAAAAAGTCGGTCGGTAAGAATGTAGCTGATTGACATTTCCCGCTCTTTAACGAGCCGGTCTCAATGAAGTTCACCGAGAGCCATAAAACAGCCAAAAGATTTATCCTTTAGGCGTAAAATTGACAAATTCCACCGTTTATCGAAAAAGTTAACCTTCAAAATAATTTGTGGTGAAAGCAATGGAATGATATTAATTGTTAGCCGTAAAATGGCCCAAATTTAACCGTTAGCCGTAAACGTCGTCACCTCATAGAGACCCTCTTCATTCGCGATTGATACGAACGTGATAACATTCATCAAAACGTAAGAAAGTTAGCTTAACGTCCCAACTTAAACGTTCTTTTAATAAAAACTTATATTAAGCAGACTAGATGTAGGAAAATTACTTCTGATTGTGCAAGAATAGTAAAATCATGATTCCTTGTAAATTATCAACGGAATAATTGGAATTCAACTCTAATTCCTATGACTTGAACCCCGCTTACTCGAACCATTTTTCGTTTCCTTGAGAGTTCGAGTTAGTGGGGTTCTACTTTGAATCATAAACGTTGTTAGTGACTTCAGATCCCCTCTGTTCTTTGCAGCATTCTTTTGGCGACCTGCTTGACATTCAGTTGCCATGGGAAAACGTCAGATTTGCGGAGAAAATGCGGCGTCGACGATTCCAAAGAAAATCGTCCAAAATCACCGTCATCCCAGTATATACCTGAGATCGAAAATATTTTGATGACGAACGTATTGCAGAGAAAAGATAAGGATGCTTTCAACGCCTTGTTCAACAAAAACTTACAATGCAAGGAACAGTATCTTGTGCCTATCGCTTGGCATGTTCTCCATGATGCACGTGGGAAAGGAAATGTTTCTGTGACCAAGCTGGAAGATCAAGTGAAAGTTTTAAACAGTACGAATTTGGATTCATCCATAAATATCTTTGTAGATTTTCTTTGCCTCAATTCTCTTTTAGCTTTCTTTGAGGAATTGCAGGTCGACGCGCACAAGAATCGTGAGTCTCACACATAAGAAAACTGAATGAGCGATTACCATTTTCAGAATTGCCCATCCAAAGTGGTGAATTTTAGTAATGGGTCCTTTTTATCATCTTAATTCTTGGGAAAATCGGACTAGAGTAAAGGATAAGATGACATTCAGCCAATCTTGCGATAAATTTCCGATTAAGAGCTTCTTCTTATGAATGAGTCGGTCTGATCGGCCGCTGTTGACTACAATTGAGTGCCTCTCGTATACACCTTTGTACGTCCTTCGTACGACAACTGCATCTCAAATTTGTATAAAAACAAATAAGTGACTGCAGCTTTTCTTTCAGGGCCTATAGAGCTTAACTTCGCTGCCTGGTTGGTCCGGACAACTCGCGCCACCTTCTCGACCAATCAAATTCAAAACTGCCGAGAAATCGTGAATTGGTCGCTTTCCTCCTCCCCCTCCCCTCCCTTCCCCTCCCCATCTCCTTCATGCCATGCAGCTGGCCTGTTTTACTTTGAATTTTCGTTGGCTAATGGTGATGTCCAACTTCGCTTCGTTTGACTGTTGTGATTGCTTTGATTGCTGTTGTCTGAACATGTCCAAACCGAAAACTTCTCTAAATTAATAAATCTTTCAGTGAAATTCTCCCACTAATAGTCGGCTTTGTTTATTTTTCAGAGGCTTTCTCGGACTCACCATTCCGATTTGCAACGGTGCGTTGATAGTTAATGATATCAATGTGTTGAATTCTATTCTGATTGGTGCTTTCCCAGGAACTATGAATAGACGATAAAAAATGACTATGCATAGTTTGATAATTTATTTACATTTCTTTATCATTAAACATCGACAACTGATAAGCCTATTTGTTATGGCACCAGATTACGGCGGAGACTCGAAGTCGGGTGCTCGTGGGCAAGCTTTTTGAGAACACCTACTGGATGATAGGACTGTTTACCATTAAAATATGGCCAACATTTTGGATTCAGTCTCCTAACTTACAATTTCTCGCTCTCTTAACTACTATCAGTCAAAATCACAGAGCGCTAAATGTTCTGAGTCGCCTTTATACAATCTTAATGACTATCCATATTTTGTTACCATCGTTAAGAAAAATCGCTTACCACTTATGCAAGATGACAACAAAATATCTTCATTCCGCTCAGCTTATGCCTAACTGCTTTTTTTTTTTTATCTCCAGCGTTCAGTTGACAGAACAAATAACGAGGAATGGTTCAATAACTGCAAGGGCCAAAGGTTTTTTATCAGAAGAGGTCTGGGTATTTTGCCTGCATCAACGCTCAACATATACACGTGCCAGTTCAAGGATCCCCTCTTACTTGGCGATGCATCGTTTCCCTGGAGTGACTTAGAGTCTGGCTTATCACACGGCGTGGCAATTCACTACGAGACATTACCCGGAGGAGCGATGCGAACACTAAATCTTGGAGACAATGCTGTTCACGAGGTAAACTTATCAAAATAAAAAAAAGAGAGAGAGAGAACTTCTCAGTTGAGTTTCGTGCAACCAAAATCAGAGTTATTTCTACCACTAACCATGAGAGGCAAGATATTATAGTCTCTTGTGACATATGTAAGTTGTCAGTGGGAATCTACGTTGGACACATATAAACGGATTCAAGTGCTAGTGACAAACTTGCGATTTTTTTTACTGGTTGTGTAAATGCCACGTCAGTTACTCAACTTATCACAGAACGTAGTTGGATAAGACCAAGGCACTCTCAAAAGCTCCTCAATCAAATGAAATACGGGTGACAACTCCCTCGAGTAAAATTTGAGATGGAAACCAACGTTTATATCGCGTAAACCCGGTATCAGTTCCTTTCATATGTCAAAGACAAAAATGAAAACACAGCATCCTTCGGCTGGAGAGCACCCTTGAGTAAAAGTACCTCCAGGGTATCAGTGCCTACTTAAGGTCATACGTAGAAATTTTGATCGCTAATCAACCGTTTAGGATTTTTCGGGAGAATTTGTTACAACACTATCATGAATGAGCATGGGAATAAAGTGAGCAAAAGAAGCCTGGTTCAGGTCTCATTCTCTGATCAAGTTATGTGAAATTGCCGCTTAACCATCGAATTCAAATAAGTACGATAAACTCGATAAGGTGGGACACCTTCACGGTTTTTGTTAAGACCCTAAGCATTTCTCTGGTGAAGTTTTAGGCTAGATATACTTTGGCATGAAATTACTGAACACTATTGTAATAGTGAAGATTTTTTTCTAAATCAGATAACCGTTTGAATGCATCTTTACAGGTTGGTCATTATTTCGGTCTCTTTCACGTTTGTGAGGTATGTAATATAAAAGCTCAAGCGTTATTCACTTGTTAACAGCAATAGTATTTCTGGATTATTATAGAATTATTTCCTAATAATAGACCAGAAATCAAAAAGAAAGATTCCTGCTTATGAAAACAGGAAAACAGCACAACACCTTTTTACTCTCCCACCGACGCTATTTTTCAATTTTTCTTCTGATAAGTTCCTGAGATTTTTTTTTCAGTAAGCAAGACTTCAAACAAATAACATTTTAATTCCTAGTTTCTGAGGAGCACGGATTTGAATCCGGTCAAAGCCTGAATTTTTCTAAGCTTCATTTTTCCATACTTCATTTTTCCGGGCCTTTTTGTACTGCCTAAACGGGAGGATGATTTCTTTGCTTGCTCCAGTTTACTTTGCCTACTTCCACGCTCATCTGATCGTAAAACACTTTGAACTGGACAGGGAGGTTGTTTCGATAGAGACGATGATGAGGTCGCCGACACTCCGCGCTGCGCTGATTATACTTATATCTGCACAGACCAACCAGTGGATACCTGTAAATCTATCAGTGGACTGGATCCAATTCATAATTATATGGGATGTACGTATCATTCTCGAAAGCTGAACTCTTGAGCTCTTTTGATCAAAACAAAGAATTAGTTAGATTCGCGACACGGTTGAGGATTAAAACCCCCATCTTAATTATATTTACATTTACATTTTTTTCGTTCAGTCATTTACTTGTGTGTAGGATAAGAGGATACGTTTAGCTCTTGAACCTGTTGGGGTGATGAGCACCTAACCCCGCTTTCAGGCATCACACCTCAATCAAACCAAGTTAAGGTCATGAGAACAAAAGAAATGAAACAAAAGAAGCTCTTGATTGTTCAACAAATTCTCTACATCAGTATTATTGTAATACATAGAGACAGAATGGAGAATATTTCTATTGATGTTGGCATATAAAGAGCTAGTAATTGAATCGAGAGTGTAATCGAAAGTGAGTTACGTAAGGTCTTTTTTCTACCATTTTAAAATACAAATCAGAAGAATGTTTCGTTCTTTAAAAAAGTTCTTTCAAAAAACAACGGCTTTTTTTCGTGATATTGATAGCAGTAAAACTCTTATTAAAATGGCTTCATATGCGGTTAACATGGTAGATAAAGAAACCTCAATAATAATAATAACAATAATAATAACATAAAAAATTATAATAATAAGCCTCATATGCAGGTAAAATGGTTTTTGCGTTATTTCAAAAATTGATTGCTTACGGTTGCACTGTATTTGTTTTCAAGACATGGAGGACAAATGCATGTATGAATTTACTCCGGGGCAGATATCTAAAATGGAAAAAGATGTCAAGAAATACAGACCTACCCTGATGAAAAACATCTATAGTAAGTTTCAGTGGTTTAATTTTGTTTCTGTCTCGTTCTTACTCTTTAAGTTCCAATCTGCTTATGATTTCATGCACTCTCTCAAGCTATCGTCTAAATAAAGCATCACATAAACTATTTTTCTCATTACGCAGTCAACTGTGCACATGGGCCCGGTTGTATAAAGGGCGGATAACGCTATGCAACGGATAAATCGCTATCCAGCGGATAAGTAATAGCAAAACGGATAGCGTTATCCACCAGATAGAGTTTTATCCAGTGGATAGTGTTATCCAACCTTCGAACAACCAGGGCCCGATGTATTGCTTAACTTTCAGACTGCATGACAATATGTGGTATTTCAAAGCATTATGATTTGTTGTAATAAGCTGTGGTTGGAGCATTCAATGTTTTCACACCTTATTGTTCTGTGATTCTGACAGATGGGATGTTTGCCGATCACAATTTTTACACCTCTCCCTACTCTGATAAAATTACCAAATTTTTCTGAAAATCGTTTACTCTCGTGAGTAGGGAGAGGCATTAGGAGAGTTAAGATCTTGACCTTCACGGCTAAAACGCGCCACAAGAAAAACTTCAAAGTCTGCAACTTAGACCACTTAATTAAATCAAGACTCTAGAGTAGCTCTGTTACCAAGTTTGATGAAATTCGTACGTAGCTCATGAATCGAAGTCTTTTCGAGTGATATGGTCGGCGTAAAGCTGTTTGTCTTAATTCTGAAAACTAATAATTATAATTACTTACAAAACTTGATTTTACTCATTCTCAAGGACCTTGTAAAATCGATGCTGCATTCCGCTGGTCAAACGGCTATATTTATTTCTTCCTCGGATCAAACTACTACCGTTACAATGAGAATCTTCCTGGTATCGATTCAAGCTACCCTCGACCTATCAGCGACCATTGGAAGGGCGTCCCTTCCTCCATAAACGGCGTTTTTCGTTACGCAAATGGCCTCACGTACTTCTTCAAAGGAAACCAGTACTATCGGTTTAACGACACATCACTGAAGGTGGACGAAGGATATCCCCGACTTATGAGTGACTACTGGGTTGGAGTGCCGAGCGATATAGATGACGTCATTAGGTAAGATATTTTCAGTTACAATTCAAATTTTTTCAGCAATTTCCAAGGCGAGTTCCTCGGAAAAAAAAATTTTGTATGCATTACAGAAGCTTGCATATCATGGTAAACCCTGATTTTACCCGCATTTGGGTACGTTTGCGCCTCATGTACAAATCTTTGAGTATCAACCTAACAAACTAAACCTAGAATGAAGAGTAACAACAAATCTTTATGGCTCAACTTCTGTAGTTGGAGAGACTTTTTTTTTTAATTTAGGTAATTATTTGTCATTTTACTCAAGCCATCCATCTCAATACGGTGCACTTTTTAAATGACCTTCATGTCATATGGGTTGGCCTCTCAATATTTCAATCTACATTTTGCGACTTTGTTCAATTGTTCATTTGTTCGTTTGTTTACTTAATCATTTTAGTCATTCGAATGGTTTCACCTACTTCTTCAAAGGAGCACAATATTACAGATTTAACCCACGCACCCTCAGAGTGGACCCTGGGTATCCGCGCTCTGTGAGCTCCTACTGGAATGGACTCCCGAGCGACATTGAAGGCGCCTTACAATGGTACAATGGGGGCGTTTTCGCGTTTAAGGATACGCAGCACTGGTTATTCGTGCACAGCGAGCAATCAATAAGTGTTCCTTCCAGTTACCCTGAGTCAATAACTCAGTGGTGGAGCAGTGAACCAGACTTTACTCACTACACAGTGTTCAGGTCAGTCTCTCTAATTAAAAAGTATCTTGAACAATCGGCTTCTCATGTTTGTATAACATTTGCGTTATGATTTATATTGCAATGAACTTGTAATAAATTTGTAATAGACTCGTAATGCAAATCCCTTGTAACTAAACTTATTATTTAATTCCTTTACCTCTCTCAGACACTTGAACGGCTACACTTTCTTCTTCAAAGGAAACAGCTATTGGCGCTACAATGAACAGTTTAGCCAGGTCGATATCGGATATCCACGCGGCTTGGCAGCCTGGGAAGGAGTGCCAGCAGATGTGGACGCCGCATTTCTATGGAGTGATGGATACGTGTACTTCTTTAAGGGAAACCTTTTCTTCCGGTATGATAGTGGCCAACGGAAAGTCCAAGATGGGTATCCACGAGAAATAAGCTCGTTTTGGAAAGGATTACCCAACAATGTCGACGCCGTTTTCAGGTAATGACACCAGAGCGAGTCACGAGATTCTATCAGCTGATTCTTTGAAAGGATCTCTGTGCGGATATCCTGTCCTATGAGTGGTCAAGTAAATACAAGCGCACACTCAAGCGCACGCATACGCACTCACTTTTCGTTTCTTGATCAGTTCAGCATTTGATTAGACAAATCACTTGGCTTAGAGCAATTTCAATTGAGTGTCGAGCTTAATCCGGGATTGCGTTGGTTTTAGTTAACTTTTCTATGCGATTGGTCAAGAAAACTCGCACCGGCCCTATCAACCAATCAGATGCAAAATTTAAAAAACAATCACGACTTGAGCAGTCGCATTTTCCCGCGTTTGAAGCAGCTTGCTTTCATTTTGAGTTCTTATTAGTTAATGAAAATGCAAAACTTTGTTCTGATTGGTCGATATGTATACTTTGGTTTTACGACACGCAATTGAAAAACCGCTCCAATGAAGCGAAGCCAAGTGCGATCCAACACTACTTTTCGACACCTAATTAAACGTAACTATATCGCAAGGGAAGTTGTCCGTAGTACTTGAAGAGTCTTAGCCGGACCTCGACCTCTCTTAGAAAATGCTAGCTTAAGTTTAGCGCAGGGGTCATTTATAATCTTATTGATTACTCTCCATACTGAACTTAACAAGTTGCGTTTCGGTTTAATATATATATTTGAGTGTATTTTCATCTTATCAACATAAAACTTGTAGATTCCTTTACTTTGGAGATTTTCCTACGCGTCCCGAATAAAACGAATCAACTACTGCATACTCGGATATGCAGAGCGAGAAATTTCGATTTTGATCCTGAACTGGAAATCCTTTCATTTGTTTTAGATACATAGATGGTGTCACATACTTCTTCAAAGACTCGAATTACTTCCGCTTCAATGACACCTCCCAAGAAGTAGACCCAGGCTTCCCGCGGCTCATAGCCTCGACTTGGAGAGGCGTCCCGAATGACCCCGATACCGTGTTTTCAGATAAAAATGGCGACACATACTTCTTCAAGGAAAACCTCTTTTACAGTTTTAATTCTACAGCGGGACAAGTTGATGCTGGGTTTCCCAGGTCGATAGCATTGTGGAGAGGAATACTTTATCAGCCTTGAACGAAAATATAATTGTGTACTAAGAGCTATAAGTTGTAAGAGTAAATGCCTAGCGTCAGAAGATTAGTTTGATCTGCAACATTCTAGGGGGAAGCAAACAGGGAGGGGTGGTGGGGGGTTCTGATCAAGTTTCACTAATTTTTTAAAAACACTTCACGCGCACTTCACGCGTCACGAATTTAACAGGGAAATCTGAAACTCTCTCATCTTGTGTATGAGTTTTCAGGGAAATCTTGAGGTTTTCACGAAATGAAAGATAATATTCGCAGTTCACTTATATTTCAGGAGGCAAACACCCCTCGCGCAGGTCCATAACTTCAAAATCACGTTCGCGCTCCCGTTCAATCCACGCTTCACATGTCTATTTTGGCCTCAAACACTCATCACTTACAAACTCTTTGCAAACCTCTTCCTAGCTAACGTGCGCAGCTATCATTTTTTTACTCCCCCAGAGGTAATCTCGTCGTGACTAAGGAGGGGAGGAAGCGTCAAAGTTCCGACCTTTCCAGGAAAAGACCCAACACACCTCAAAATGGCGACTTTAAAACTACCGGTATTTCTTTTTATGCAAAAACACACTATCCATAAAATACAAACGCTTATACTGTGACAGTTATAAATAGTTACCACAACTGACTTGACAGTGCTTTAACACGTAACTAAAAGTAACATTACGAGGAAAGAACATCTCTCTTGGCGATACGGCTCAGGTTCAGTGTCTTTACTTCATGTACTTGTCCTCGTGCTCTGCCAAAAGTTTTGCTGAAGATTTGGCGTCGTAAAATAGCTCGTTTATTTCTTCCACATCCTGTCTGTTGATACTTGAACGACCTGTGTGACACAAAAACGGAAGGTTAAGTGTTACGAACACAGCAACCCCTTGATAGACGTAGCGTGTCCCAGGTTTCTTGGCACCAAACTACTACGAGTACCACTACTTCCTTAGGCTAATCTATTACAGGAGAACGCTCAGCATTTCATCAGATATCCCTGAAATTTTAGTCGGACCTACGGTAGTTATGTTAAGAGAAGCGTTCTGAGAGGAAAGCGTTACAACTAAGGACACAAAATAGCGGCCTCTCGACACCAGTTTCGATCCAGAACCCAGGATACCGTACCATACAGCTACCGTGAAGCCAACAACACATTTAAAAAGGCGTAAGGAACGTGAGGTGCTCTTAACTGAATTTTGCAATACTGCAGGGGTCAATCTTGCCTGCAGAACAAGCGTAGCATGTTTGCGTTGCTCAGGCGACCTAAGGCAAACGCGAGGCGGGTGCGAAGCGCGAGTGACGCGCTAAGGAAGGAACAAAAAACAGCTCTCTTCCCACTCTTCGCACTTGTCTCGCGCTTGCCTCCATTCTAATGAAAAACGAAAAAAAAGGACGTCTCATTTATTTATTCATTCAGTTAATTATCCATTATCAATCCATCCTGTAATATGGACTTACCATTGATGCGAGCGAGTAGGTTAGACGGCGTCAGCAACTGAACTGCATATCTGATGATCAAAACGAAAAAGAGAGCAACTCCTTCAAATCTTGTTTATTTGAAAAACTTTGATACATGTAATAAGCTGTCTTGTAGATCATTCTCTTTGAACTAACACTTCGCCTTTAAGTGGTATTCTATTCTGAAGAGTCTATTTCAAAGCTTAATTCTTCTCTTCCTTTCAACACTACTACACGTATACTGCTTCCCCGGACATGTCGATTTCCTTTCCACTTCAGATATTTATTTCAACGTTTCTTGGTGGTTTCAACAGATCTTTAGCTTTTACTGAAGCTTCCACACAAACCCAAGACAATGTTTGGGTAAGTTCAGATACGTTCTAGAATTCGATTGTTTTATAGATTCGCTTTTTTAATCATTTCATTCGCATGAAACTTTAGGAATTTTTAAGAGCGCAAGGTTCACATCTGAGAGTGTTTTCTTAATCTCTAAATTAATCAATCCCCAAATTAGCCGTTAGTGCTTCAGATTGTTTAATACACGGTCAAATGTGCCTCAATCTCACATAGAGCAAAAGTGTGATGTCAACTCCAAAGTCAAAAAAACACAATCAAATGAGAATATGTGCGCGTAGCTGTTTCTAAATCAGTGGTAATAGTAGTTGTAGTTACTAGAAGTTTATACAGCGAGGCACTGGTGGATTAAAAAAGAAGTCATTGTGATCCAAGTCTCTTGGTACCTTCACTCAACGAGTTTTCTCAGCCAGCATGATTACATGCACATAACTTAACCGTTATTTAGGAATTCAACACATAATTTCTATATCGTTCCTATCTAAATCTTACCTCAAAGTAGTTTTGGTGCCGATTTCTCCTAAAAGGCTCAGCGATTCATCATCAGCTTGAATGTTCTCCGTCTGGGCTCGAATACGAATAATTTGAACCATTTCTTCTTGTGAGTAGGGTAGGGTACGGATGATCATAAGTCGATCCAACAGATCCAGGGGTATCCCGTGGGGAGCACTTATTTCCGTGCCTCTGAGAAGCAACAGAATAAACAAATACATAAGAAAAGTCTGCACACATCCGGATGAGATGCTAAATCGCTTATAGCCCTTTCCCCACCCCGGTCAGATTTCCCGCACAATTGCCTCACAGAAACTTCAAAGTGAAGAGAGGTACACTGTACTAATGATGAGAGTAAATGTGAAGTGTCTTGCCGAAGAACAGAACAATTAAGGGAACAGTTACAATTTCAAGGAGACAAGCAATTTTGTGTGTGGAGGATCAAAATACACCTAACAGTCTGAGCTCTCACCGCAGGTAATACTCACAGGAAGATTCGCATTGGCAGCAAAAGAGACGAGCTTGAAAATATCAATTACTTTTCCTATGCCCATTATAACTGTGCTTATATTATCTGTGGTATACAGCACCTCTAAATATGATTTATTTCATATGAACTCTTTGTTATTATAGTACCTTATTGTGCAGTTTCCTCGATTTGTTGCAAATATAACAATCGGGGAAATTGTCGACTCTAAAGCTCGGTGTAAATAAGTAAAGCATTCGATATCCAACATGTGAACCTGACAACAGAAGAAAAAACGAGCGATGTCAAAAATGTACACGTTGCATACATGTACATGCATAAACAAACCAAGAGTCACACGTATACACGTACAGCGGCACAACACTGATTATCATGCGCTGTACACCATCAAAAACAAGAAAAAAATACGAAATTACCTCATCGACGAACAACACGCCAGGAACGAGTTCAGCGACCCCTTGATCGATGTATTTATTTACCACCTACAACACAGATGAATTAACTATTTACCAATCAAATACCACCATTATCTTGCGATAATTTAAGTTGCCTCCGACTCTCCTTCATACATTTCTAAGAACTTTGGAAAAATATTTATTTTCATCTGCTGATTGTAATATAAAAAAAAAAATTGAAAACTTGAGTCACTGAACTCGTCTTTGAGTAGGAGAAACACAAGTCAAATTGACATAAAAATGAAGCTTGCATAAGTGCAGTGATCCTCTGTTCCTACCAGCTTTATTCTGCTTACCTTATTAATCTCTTTTCTTAATTTGTCTGAGGAAAAAAGCAAAAAAAGTGTTACAGAAAGAAATTTAAAAAGTTAAGAAATGTAAAATAGTTTCCGTGTTTACATAGCCTGATGTAAACACGCGGGAGGTTGGGAGAACACGAGATAAGCGTAGGAAACCACAACGCGAAGCGGAGTGGTTTCCAGCTTATCGAATGTTCTCCCAACCTCCCAAGTGTTTACATCAGGCTATGTAAACACGGAAACCATTTTTCATTTCTTTTATAAAATAACTAATGGAAGAGGAACGAAAACCGTGTTTACATACGCTCATGTAAATTGGTTTTATGGCCAATCAGAGCGCGCGTACTATTTGAATAATATATAATTGTACATATGTAACCTAAAAATATATTTAAACAAAAAAATTTAAAAAAAATTTAAAAGATTTGCAAACTTTGTATAATATGCCTCACCAGTGATTTCTGTCTTCTTAGGCTTCATCAGCTGTCCCATCATGGAAAGAATATCTTGTCCTCCCTATGAACGAACATTAATTATTCAATAATCATTTCGAATTATTAGAGACTTAAGCTCAAGAAGCAAAACTTGGATCTTATATGTACAGTATATGGTCATTTCTGCGCATGCTCAAAAGTATGTGAGGTCAGTTTATAATTGATGAAGGGAGCATTAATTTTTTTCTAGTTTTAAAAGAATGTTACTGAGATCTCTCCTTTAAATCAATAAAAAAAATTTACCTTTATACAATAAGCTCTCATCCTTATTTACAATGTTCATAGAAATAAAAGTTACAAAAGGTACATGCACATGTGAATGGCAAAATTTGATTTCTTTTTTTTATATAAAAAGTTAAATTTGACCAACAATTGAAAATACTCTCTGAAGCGTACATGTACTGTACTTTTCCTTGAAGATAAAACCGTGTCCACAAAGGCCCATTGAATCATTTCCTCTTTACCACCAGTGTTTCCAGTTGTCCCCTCTCAATACACAGATTAACATTCAGGTTACACTGTGCATGTGTGAGTTTCTATTTACACTTTACCTGTGGTCTTGCATTTGCCACATCGAGGTCATGTAGAGTTACATCCTGCACAATTTCCTTCTTCTTGTGGACATCACCTTTGGGTAGTGGTACATACTCCTCAGCCTCAAGATCAAATTCTGTGGCAAATGTGTCAGATCTCCCTTGACGCTGGGATCAAAAAGTTCATTATAAATCACTCAAGGTTAAAACAAACTTATGTGAGATACATGTACCTGTACAAGAATCTTATAAAACTGTTACTTTCCTCCTCCTACTAACATACAAATAAATTTAAGACTCTTCAATTTGTTAAGAGTGAGCATAATCAAGAAATTTTAAGGAAATACATTTGTGCAACCATGAAAAAAAATTTATCACCAAAATCATTTCTACCCACTCAGCAACCAATTTGACTCAATTCTGGACAGTAAAACTAGCCAAGTATTAATGTAAAAAAACATTTATTAATAGGAAATATTCATATTGAGAAAATAATATTCTACCGTTCTGGGAAATCAAAAAATACATGATGCATATTTTCAAAGAGGTGTAAGCTTCTCAAACCTTGACTGCTCCACTGTTTGCCTCAATGTAAATCACATCACCGACTTCTACCTTTTCTTTCTGAAGGCTTTCATATATTGATGGATCCAGCTACAATAAATTGGTAAAGAAATAATGAAAAGAGAATGTGATAATAAAAAAAAGGAAAGAAATTGAATAGGGAACAATAAAAAATAAAGGAATTAGAGAAGGATGACATGTTTCTCAGCTGAACTTGCCTTAAGCTGCTTAGTTCCTTTGGCTGTTTTTAGTCCTATCACCACATGACTGACAGTTTTACCATAACCTGTAAAAAGGTAAAACACTTTTCAGGACTATGTATTGATTTTCTGCCAAAAACAATCACATTCAGCAGGGAAAAGTTCTTATCTCCATCACTGTCTGCATATTTAGAAGATGAAAGAATACAGAAGAGTTATCTGTGCCATCAGAGCTGGCAAAATTGACCCAACTTGCCTATTCACCTATCCCTTTAACTGCCATGAGTGACCAAGACAGAATTTTTCCTAAGAATATCTATACAATATCAAGCAGGCAAGTGATGAGAATAAAGAAAATGTCAATTAGGGGATTATTAATTGATCCAAAACCAAATTCCTCAAACTAATATTATAAGAATTGCATAGTAACCAGTAAGGAGGAAATTAGAAAACAGTACTTACATCATCTTGCCTGATTGCCTAGCAAGCCAAATGAAAAGTAAAGTTTAGCACATGTTACTTACCACCCATAGGGTTCTCTGTTTCACAGGGTGTCAGCTCAGTCACCTGTCACAAAAACCATTAGAAAATTATTTTATACATTACAATTTGTTTACATTTTGCCATTTAGGAAGAACACCTATAGCATAAGTGCATTACTACAGTCAATAACACTGACAACCTAGAATAATGCTAAATCAGGTAAATAGTTCACCTCTCCTTCATAAACTTCCTTTGTTTCCTTGATCCTCAAGCCTGTTCATGAAAAAGAAATAAAAAATATGCCTCTATGGTACACTTAGGCAGATCTCAATTAACAGTCTCACTTATCTCAGTAACCAAGTCAGATAATGTTAGTTATGCATATGATTGGCTGAGAAGAGAAACAGTATAAATATTTTTTACACAAATCACAACATAGTAAAGAGAAGCAAAATCAGTGCAGTCTTGAATTACTACAAAAACTCAATTGAAAATCATTCTGAACAGACTTTACTGTCTTGGTCTGTCTGACATGAATGTAAGCAGCCACAAAGCTACATGTATTCATCTTAGAAATCCACTTAACCCTGTAGCTCCCATGAGTGACCAAGACAGCATTTCTCCTTACAATACCAATACAATATCAAGCAGACAAGTGACAAGAATAAAGAAAAATATCAATTAGTGATTATAGGTTGATCCAAGACCACATTCTCAAAACTACAATCACAAGAACTGTATGGCTAACAGTAAAGAGAATTACTGGTGAGATCTTGGGAGTTAAAGGTTTAATACAACAGGAACATACAATTCTAAACATATCTGTGTACATACACCCAACATTCTTCATGTGATGTTCTTACCAATTGCTCTTCTAAAATTCTCCATTAAAACTTCTGTCTTCTTGATTTCAGAAGAGTACACTTCACTCCCAACCATAGGACAGAATGGAACCTTTGGACCCAGGTCTTGAGCAATAGCAAGAGCTAATGCAGTCTGCAATGGTACAATCAAACAAGACTAACTAATATAATCACAAAGGATTCAAAATGCAGAGAGCTAGTTCACTGAACTATAAAACACTTGTTTGCATTATGTAAAATTTACCACTCTTGCTTGGAAAAACAGCACAAGGTGAACAATCCTTTCATAAATTTAGCACTTTGCAAGTGATGAAAGTCTTACATGTATGGACCATCATTAATGGAAACAAACTTTAAAAACATCTGCCTTGCATCTCCCAAAATTCTGATCTTCAGTTTATTTCCCCATGAAATGTATTTTGAACCCACCTTTCCAGTTCCTGGGGGACCAGCTAGAAGGATTGCTCTTCCAGCCATCTTTTTAGATTTAATCAGTTCTACCACTACTCCTGCTGCCTAAAAGACACAAAGAAACTTGAAACTATGCAACAAAAATTGGAATAATGCGCTGATCTAGCATTACACCTATGTATTTAAATCTAAAAAATAAAATATCATTCATGTAGATGGTTCACTGACCCTTTTCTACTAAAAGAGATTGACACATAACGCCCCTTACAATATTCAAACATTTAATGAGACTTTCAAGTCTGAGGTTGTTATCTCCCTATGACACCAGATTCTCTAGGCAAATGGACAAGAGAAAGAATACATGTATCAGTGGTAAGGAAGAATCACTCATCGAGTAATTAAGGCAGTGAAAGTGTTTCGCAGCCAGCCTCGTTAGTTGATAAAGCGAGTCTAGGCTCCAGTAAACATTTCAAATGTAATGTGCACAAATTCATGGGGCTGTGCAAAGCGTAGGTCTGATTTGCAGGTCGAGCAGCGTTACTAGTACACGTACTCTCTCATCTTCTTCATCCACAAGGATCTAAAGAGCAAGCGGAGTTCCAGAGCGACTTTGTCGTTATTTATATGCTTGTAAGCTTACACACTCTGTATTGAACTTTTTTCCTCAACTGTGGTTGCATGCAATAATAGTTTGCAAGTTTTTGCCTAATTTTATGTCATTTACTTAGTCCAACAGCGAAAAAGAAACACTGAATGTTGATCCAAATGCATTCAACACAAACCTCCCGAGCAGTTTCTTGACCCACGAGGCCAGAACCCATCGTGAGAGCGTCGCCATTTTCATCCAAACCAAGTCCCTTCACGTGGCTATGAGTGGCTATTCGCTGCGTCTTAGTGGTACTTTTAACTTCCTCGATCTTCATTTTTCCCCTCTGACTATGGTAAGTACACGAATGAGTGTAAAAATTGCCCTAAAGTTTCTTAACTTTGGCTTGACAACCGCTAAAAGAACTTCGTACAAGCTGGCGAGGCAACTAAGCTTCGTAAAGGCGAGGCTACATAGGATAGTTTCTTGTCTACTACTTGGTAAAAACTTCATGGTTGAATACCGTATGAACGACTATTTTTTTGCGATTTTGATTAGGTTATCTGTTTAATTCTGGAGCTTAAAATTCATACGAATATTAATTATCAGTTTTCATGATATATAGTTTCGATCGAAGGGCATACAGATATGATATAATGGCATTGGAGGTACGATTTAATTGCCATCTTTGAATTTTACAGCAGTAGAATGCTAGGGAAAGAAAGAAATTGGTACCAAGGGGGTTAACGACCGTCAAAAAGAAGGAGAATGGAGGGGGTGGGGAAATTAATATTCCCCCCCCCCCCTCTTCTCTTCTGACTTCAAATCAAACATGGCCGGTCGAATAAACGATCGCGAGCTTCTTAACGTTAACTCGCCCTAATAAGATACCTGCACTGCAGGCTGCAAGAAAGGAACGGTATAATGCTGTGATGATACGATCCATAGGTATGAAGCAAACATTAGAAAGGAATGAAAGCTACGATCTAATAAATTACCCTTTAGTCCAGCATCATGCTCGCCTCTAATTACACCACGAAAAAGTGCACAACCTGGCGCTTTGCGTGTTAGATTTAATGCGCTACAACTGAAGAAACAGATAGAAAGACAACCTGTAAATGAAGGTTTGGATATAACATTTTTGTAAAAACGAACGAAGTATTAGCCATCACGCTTTAATCATACCTACCGAAAGGGGCTTAACTTACAATTTTTTGCAAACGTTGAAACAAAAATTGAACTTTTCTTTACGACATACTTTCGACTTCTTAAATAACAAAGAAGCAGGAAGAATATTTCGTATAACGTAAAGCACTTAGTTGGCTCGTTTTCAGATTTTCTAAAATGCTTGCGACAAGTCAAAAGGGTGGCTATGATATGTTATTACACACAACAACCAATGGTGCAAAAAGATAGTGATCGAGGAGGTTAAAGCGAGGCATCATTTACAAATTTTGATTATTATCAGTTTTTCACATATTTATTATTTCTGGTTATCTACTTTTATTGATCATGATTATTGTGATTATTTGAAGTGTTCTAGCTTAGAAATTTATTGACGGTTTGGCCCTTTCTGTGCATTGTGTCAAACGATATGCATTGGGAACCGACCGATACGGCAAACAAAAACAGTGTAATGTGCCTCTATATATGGAAGTGGTAGATAAGCTGAGGCTTTACAAAACGTCAAGACTAGCTCTTCCCTTGTATGCCACTGACTCTCTAATTTCCAAGTTCTAAAGGAGAAAAGGCGAGTGATAACAAAAATTAGAGGTTTCATCAAGTGATGAGTTAAACAATTTTCTGTTTGATGCCGCAATACGAGTGTTCCTCGTGATAATATTCACACTACTGGGTATCTGTTATTACGTCTCATGATAATTAAATTTATGCCACTGTTAGGCTTTCATGATCAAAGCCTGCATCAGGTGTGCGAAGATGAGCCGTTTTTGTTATTTTGTGCACGCATCAATTCAACTCGTAATTAAATGATATAAAATCATTCAAGACCGCTTCACTGAAAGATCTGAAACTTCGAGATTCTGAAGAGAGATGATCTAGAAATGTCGAACCCAATTTTGGAGAGACTTCTTTCGTCTGTTTACTATATACTGTTACTGCCATGGAAACAGTACATGTTGGTGTATTCAAAAATTTTTAAATAAATTATGCTGGATGCCAATTTTGCATGAAACATAAATTATTACTTGTTATTTTTTACTCTCATGGACGTCTCAATTGTGTAGGCGACTAAATTTAAGGAGAGAAGTTTGAAGGTTCATACATTACCAAGAAATTAGCCTACATTTTGCATTTGTTTCATTTTTCTTCTTTTCGAGATTGTTGCTTCCTCTACAGCTTATCGCCTATAAATCGGAGTTGGTTTTTACGTCTCGAAAATAACTTGAATGATCGTGACAAAACTTTAGAAGAGATGTTGATAATGAAGAAAATTAATTCCCTTGTTCTTAGCCTATAAACAATAAGTCTAAGTTTTCTCACCTGCTACGTCCTGGCATTAACAAATAACAGTAGAATTCAATAATAAGGCCGGATTTTGGAAACTGTTTATATACAAGCTGAAGACTAAAAACTGACTTTAACATGGTTTTGTCTATTTCTAAGCGTTTCCCAAAATATCCGTTTTTTTTGACCCTTATGAATGGAGATTTCGACTTGTTGTGTCCTTTTCAGTTGCCATAAGTCCAGAACATGGGGCTGACATAAACAAATTGACTCTGGTGGACAAAGCGAACAATCAATCTCAAGTAAATTTTTCAAGAATCTTACAGCCGTGATGAAAAGATAACATAACAATATTTTCCGCTCTTTTTTTCTTTCTTTGTCTAAAAGTTTAGCAAGCATCGGAGCCAGCTGTAATACATAGTAAACTGTATTAACTGCAAAAGTAAATGGAAAACCTTTTGCTTTTCAAGCTCTTCTTTTTTGTTCATCTTTTCTGTAAATATATTCAAGAGGACAATTGAACGATATTTTTGCTCAAAACGAATGCGAACATCGCCAACCATCTTTGCTGGTCTTTTTAATCTAATTAGACAGACAGTTTATCCCAGCAGTATAAAACGCGTATGATATATGGCCTGGCTCAGTAGTGAGGTATTTGTAGCTGTTATAGTTGTTGAGTATCGATGTGAGGTTCCACTTAACGAAGGAGACTCAGACTTTTCTTGCCTCAACTTTGTGCAAGCAAATATCGGTCGTGTTTCTTTATTTTCACTTTATTGCAAAAATTGTGAAAAGCAGACAGAAAAAGTATATTTCGTGCCCTTCTGCCCTTCTGATAAATATTGTTCTAAATGTCGTTACTGCTCTGTCCTGTTGCAGTTCTGGCGCTCTTCCTTAGAGAAGGAGCATGTGACTCAAGTAAGTTATGTATGGAAATCAATTCCAATAGCCTAGCTAATTGATTGAGACTCTATGAAGTAACTAGATGAAGAAACTTTACGTTACGGAGGTTCTAGTTATGTTAGGTTTACATCCTATATGCTCACGCACTTTTCATCCATAAGAAATGCATCATTAATACATAAGATCACGACAGCAAACTCATATAATAATCTTACACTACGTGATCATCTCATCAAGATTCCGCGATTGTTTCACTTTCAGAGAGTTTAAAAAAAAAATTAACGCCAGTGAGTCTTCCAGGTCAAGTGTGCTATGTGTGCAGAGACAATTTCCTTCCTTAACGAGTGAAGTTGGCCAGTTGAAACTTGTAGGAGTAAATACATGAAGAACACGTAAAACTTAGTAAGCAACATCAGTGAGAATAATCTGCTGTTTCCACATTTTTCGTTTCTGACAGTTTGTCCCAATGGTATAACAAACATTACAGCATCCAGTGGTAGTCTCATATATCCCACGTCAGGTAATTATGGCGTGAATGAGACCAAGTGTTGGATAATCGTAGTCCCTGACACATATGAAAGTATCAGATTTCAATATTACAGGTCAGTATAATTGCTCCGATGGTTATAGAGATGCATGCGCTCTGATTGGTCGCAGATTACGTCATGTCTTGCTGTTATTAGTTCCCGCGAGGTCATTGTAGCAGGAGCGCTAAATTTCAAAATGGCAACCACGCGTTTTGTCGATGTCCTAGACGTAACCTCTCGAAGATTATTTAACAATATTAATTTCGCCCTCAGCGAATAATTGTTAATCAGTTGACCGTCGAGACACCGCCAAAAATTTCCAAAACAAACCACCGAAAGATTCTAGAAAGTACACAGTGTTTCTTTCATCAAATACCGTAAGATAAAGTTTTGTAGCTTCGGATGTCTTGAGGGTTAGATTATTGAGGCAAGAAGGAGAAATGCGCATATTTGGACTAAAAGCAAATTTGGCGATCGAGCCCTGGAGCTCTTCACGTGGTGCATACGCCCAAAATATTTCATTTGTTTCAGCGTATCTCACCTACAATTGACCAGCAATAATGCCTTTTCCATTAGCACCTTTTTCCCAAAGAGTGACGAACGCTTCTCAGTGAATTTATTGATTTGTTTATGCTTCATCTGTTACCGTTTTCACTTTAGCAGCATGACTCCACTCTGCACTAATTAACCCAAACACAACCCCAAATCCCGCGGTTTGCTCCAACTTTCGGAAAACACTTTCAAAATTCTCTAGCGTATTAACTGCCATCAGCATTTACAGTTGGTAAACAACACAGACTTCTATTTGGATTTTGTCCCCCGTTGTTCCATAATTGTTCTCAATTTGGTCCCTTCCTCGTCTTTCGCTGAACTGTAGGATTCATATGAGGTGCTGTGTATCTATCGCTGGATGGGAAGAGGAAGTGGATTTTAACTGTTTGTGTCTCTTCTTTTTGGTAGCTATGACATAGAAACATGCAAGGATTGTGAATGCGACAGTTTTAAAATCAGTAACACCTACAATGGTTTAGACCAGCAACCCGGTAAAGGTTGTGGAAGATACAGTTACAACTATTTGTACGAGTATCTCTTTTTCGTCGATTGGAGTGGTGGGAGCATTCAAAATTTTCCAGGATCGATTGCCTACATTCGTTTCGTGTCTGATGATACTGAACATTACAAAGGATTCAATCTCACATTTATTGCTGGCTCAAGCTCAGGTAAGGAGTAAATGTGCAAACCAAATTGAAGGATGTGGCTCCTAATGATGTCCTGAGGTGTACTGGGTGGCCTACCCTTTCCCTTAGATGTTCGCAGCCCATAGTGAATCGTCACTTCATGCACTCTCCGAGATTATGCGACAAAACCGCCTTATTAACTATGTTATTCGAGAACGAGACTGTCTCGATTCCAGATATGAGACAATCACTCACAATTCGAGGCTCATCTTTAAGGACTTTTGTTATCTACTACGACAAATTGGCAGTGGCTTCCAACATTAATAATCATATGGTAGCGTGTAAATGCTTGATAATTTTTCAGACATAACGTTCAAATCTATAGCTTTAATTATTCAAAGGTTTGTCATCATAATAAATTTGATGCCTTACGGTACCTTCATTTTTAATATAAACAATTCTTATTGCGCTTACTTTTACTTAATAGACACACGAACCCATGAGCAAGTGGCTTTCAGTTTTTTGTTTCGTATTTAAGGTTCTATCTATCTGTCTATCTAATTATTACAAAACAAGACCAAAACAAAAGCAAGCAAAAATGAAAACAAACGTGCTGACAAGGCGATGGAAAAAGTACTTTTTAAGCAGTAAAAAGAAAGTTTTATTTACTTTGCAGAGGGTAGCTCAAACTATCTCAATGCATCCGAAGACGAAACTATTACATTCGGTACACCAAAGGTTGGCGCCCAGAATTACCCATCAAATTACAAAGAGCAGTGGTTCTTAATTGTTCCTAAGGGAAGGCAAGTCCAGATAGACTTCGACACGTTTGATCTGGAGGATAGTAAAGACTGCAGAAATGATTACGTTGAGTTCCGTGAAGCATATGTTACGGTTGGTGATCCCAAAACTATCACTGGTCAGTACGGTCCAATGCTGACCGGACGACTGTGTGGAAAAACCAAGCCAAGTTCAATGCAGAGTAAAGGAAGCATTGTCTGGGTTCAGTTCAAAAGTGACAGCAACTCTACCACGGTTTACAAGGGATTCAAAGCTTCATTTAAAGCAGGTTTGTATTAAATCACCACTGCTTTTTACCATTATCATTACAATTTTCCTGTTACATGATATTTAGGGGAAACCAACCTAAGCATGAAATAAAATAACCTGAACTTCGCTTTTGCAATTTTTTTAAAAAAGCCCTGTTACCTATTTCCCTTAGTTTTCCTCTCTACTATGTAAACGGGACAGTACAAGACGAGACTTCCCCTTTCTTTCCAGATAATACGGTGGCTCTTTACCCTCCTCTGCAAGCTTTAAAGCGTAATTGGCCCGGGAGACGTGGCCCTAGGCTTATAGCCGTCATCCGAAGGCCTTAGGAGGCTAATGGTTTGCAGATGTCATCTTTACGATGGCAAATTTTACTTAGTTATTTTAAAGTAAGGCCTCACTCATGGAGCGAGTTACCATCAAACCGATGAAAATGCCTTCTGCTATGAATATTATCTAAAACAAATGGGAATAAAGGACTAAACCCGCCATAATGATATTTGAATCTCATGACGTTAGAAGTTGCTTCCTTCATCATCAAACAAGGTCTCTTTTGTTCGCACGAGCCTTATAGGAGCAGTAACCAAAAAGTGCCGTAGCATGCAATGACGTAGTGTGCATGAGAATGCAGGTTCAGAATGGTCGATATCTGTTTAGATTTTTCCTTCCAGTGCTTGTTCACTTTTAGACGAAAAATTACATCAAAATATGGTAAAGCACCGGTCATTATTATTTGCCTAGGGAGGGGGGAGGGGATCAGAGAATATTGGTTGTGCACGATAAAATTTACCTACGGCCCCCAAATTTACCTAAGGCTCTGTAATATTCTAATTAGTCCACCGCCCCTCCCCCATTAGCAGTTCGTTGGCAGTAAATTTTATATAGCCCCCCCCCCCCAAAACTCTGTTAGCGATAACTGATCCCCCTCCCTTCCCCCCTAAAACCATGTGACCCCCTCCAAAATCTTCCCCCCCCCCTTCCCTCGCGGTGATAAATGTCTTGTTTCAAACCTATCGTTTTAATTGTTTTATTTATAGGACAAGGGAGATTGTCTGTCAGCAACCCATCGATGCTTCTTTTCGTCTCAGCTCTGATGATGGTCGCTTCAAAGAATAACTTGTTCTAATCTCATCGAGTGTGTTCGAGTGTGATCCAAGTATTTTGTGTTTATATGCTTTTAGTTTGAATACCTTAAGAGAAAAGCAAGGACACAAAGAGCATCGTCTTCTTAGTTTATAGAATCTGTAAAGAGCTGCTTCGTTTATATAAGAAGACAAAAGTACCTAAACGAATGATAAGTCAGTGTATGGCGGGTAGGTTACTTAATTTTTTGGGACGTCGTCGAGAGGAAAAGCTGAGTAAACCACGCATAGCGCGGAAAGCTCTAATCATCTGTCACTGTCTTTTTATTCTCATAAAACCTTCAGGTATCTTCCAATCAACCACTTTTCCAACAATTACTTCTACATTTACAACGTCTACTACTTTTGACTAGAGCCAAAATACTGTGTGCGCATTGGATAAACTAGTAAATATGTTTTTACTACGTACGTGGTTTATTTCTTATGTTTTTGAATTTCAACTAAGATACCCCCGTCACGTACTGGTGTTAAAATAATAAATGTAAGAAGACCTGTTTGACTTACCCGAATAGGAAGCCAAATTCTATAATGAAAAAATGGGCATAGCAGAAATTGAAACGACCATTTAAGTACCAGCTATGCTCATTAAGAATGCTCAGGTATTTTCACTGGTTTTCAAGTACAAACATTTTGTGTACTGACCAAAAAGGTGAATGACACAAATTCTTTTGAGGATTAAATCTTGAAAAACCTTTAAACTGAGCAATCAGCGCTAGATAAGAAGTGACTAAATCTCTCTGAATCCGAATGATGTGATAAAAAACTTCGCAACAATTTTCTCGCACTTGCCTTCCTGACTTTCAACAGAAGTACATTTCAGCGGTTTATAGCTACTAAGGTACGATGTAATCGAGGGATAGACACAAAACAGTGTATAGATCATTCCAGCAGACAAGTCATTACTTACCCACACTCCTTCAACGGTCGCAAATCTAATCTTTAGGACCATTAGAAAAAAAAGTTTGGAAACATCAATTCTCTTTAAGCTTATTACGTGAGTTATAACATAGTTATTGACAATTATATAGTACACTTATAAAGCAGTAATTAAATTACATCACGATCCAAGATGATGCCAAACTTTCGTAAAGATCGCGACGAGAAACGAGAAAAATAGCTTTCAATTTACGCTTTTTGTTTGAATGTTATTCCTCTGATAGGTAGAGGAAAAGGATGTGAGCGAGATCAATTATTACACATATTCGCAAGTGTAAAACTAGATTATGTGAATAGGACTCAATTTATACATTTCTCCAAGAGGTTTTCGTACGATGAGGAAGCCCTCAACTTTATTAAACACAAATAAGAGGGTTTAATGAATTTCTGACCTCTGTGATTCATTTGCTAGGTTTAGAAGTTAGCAAGGTTAGAAATTGATACTCGAGGCGTTTTTGGATATATAAAGAAAATGCACTTTTAATGGTGTTCATGGTCCTTTATTTCAATGGTTTAATAAGTCATTTACCACATCTCTAAAATCTTTGCCCATCACCGTAGCTACCCAGCCATCTCTGCAGGCACTGCTATCAGTTTACATCCCCATTCCTCCAGATCCAACCTCTTCTGTTGGCGGAGGGGTCCTTGGGCGTGTGCATTTGCGAAAGCCAAAAGGTGGTTTCTTTGCACACACTAATCCCTCTTGGCATTTCCAAAAGCAGGTCTGTTTGAATGCAAAACTCAAATGAGTGAAACAGGAATATCGAGAACAATCTTTACTGATGCCTCCACCGAGTTACATGAAACATAAGCTTCCGCCCGCCGCGCTTAGATGAATCTACAAAAGGTGGAAATAATCTTCAATAAAAAGTGGAAAAGATAAAGATAGTGGACTTGGTTATTGCACGGACATTATCAAGGGAGCTAAAAATATTGCTACAGCGCTAACGAGTTAACGCTTAGGATATTGGTAAATAGCAATTTTGAAGACTAAAGACTAAATCTGCACCAAACCACCAAATCGAGATTTCAGAAACTGCCGAGTAGCAGGGGTCTCGTTCTACTTACGGAGGATAGACGGCAGGGTTTGCCCTCTGCTAAATACGCTCTGCACATGGAGAAACCATATTTTAAACAGCACTTGCCAGGGGAACAATCTGCATCACTGGAACACTGGAAATGAAACAGAAGACAATGAGTTTATCCAAGAAATCCTAGATAATAGAAGAAATTAGAGAGAACTCTTGAAACAATTAAAACAAGCGGAACTAGGAGCAAGAATCAAAGCAATTAACAAGAGCGTTTGCATAAGGAAGACACTATTTTTTGATGAAGGAAAAGTATTTTCTTGAAGCCATGATATTTTTATGTCCGCTATTACAAAATGGAAAGTCATTATTGAAAAGGTTCTGAGATTCCTAACTATCACTGCAACAAGATCATTGTCCACAAAACTGCTAAAAAATTTCGTCTTTGAATGCCACTATTTGAAAATTAATCCAACACTTCACACAAATATCTCAATATTCGTATTATTCAGATGTCCCAGAATTCGTTCACACAAATGTCTCAGAGTTCGTTCATAACAGCTGCTTTTCGCTTTTTGCAAAAAGACCATCTCTAGAGGTAGGAATTCCTTTCCATGTGGCTCCTTATTGCTGCCAACAGATAGCTGAGAGTTCAAGGGGAGGTGAGTGAAACTGTTACGTCATAAGTAAGCGGCCAGGCTGCTATGCTAGATTCAAAATGACCGCTCCCGGTCGAGATAATCTGAGAGGGATTTAGTCTCTTTTTTTTTTTTTGCCAATATTTTATCCATAAAAGTAATGGATCGTTGAGGCGAAAATAAAATATACTTCTTTGCCATTGTTTATTAAAAAAGCCAATAAACTCGATCTAGAATATCTCTGTACAAAAATAGGGTATGAGTCATTACTGAGGTCGCTTTCACTCCAAAACTGGAGATTTTGAGAGAGGAATAGCTTGAACTTTGAATAATTGAACTTCAAATGGCCCAAGTTTACTAGCAGTGTATCTTGAGACCTTAAGCAAATGTCGTTGCTCCATAAATTTTTCCATCTTTCCATCGATCATTGGTATGGGTTAAAGAAATAATCATGTTAGTTAGAACAAGCTAACTAAGTGTTCGTTAAACGCTTACGATTATGATTGAGTAAAATTGATTTCAAAAGGTGGACTGTCTTTCTTATGATGTACAACTATGAAATTAAGACTTTTTCGATTTGAAATTAAATCTTTTCTTTTCTCTGTAAGAAACGGATCAAATATTTCAAATGCCTTACTCTGGCGAAGGTCGTCAACAGAAAGCACTTACCGATCGCCAAAATCGTTTGTCATTTTGAACTTCTTCTTTCAAAAAGTCTCCTTCTTCAAAGGAACTTCCCCCGCAGGCGAATGTCAGGCAAAGCGCCAAAGACAAGGCGAAGTTCATGTCGCTCTTGCTGTTTTAGCGATTCAATGAAAGTAAAGAGATTGTGCACCTGAGACTTGTTTTACATGCAGCTGAATGTTTTTACAGCTGATCAATCAATAAGATCAAAGTATTAGTTAAGAAATAACCAACTGACGCCGAAACTCCAAAGTGCAAGTAAGATGGGCCAACATATTTTTGTTCGATGCAATATGGTCCAATCTAATCACGGAATATCTATCGTTGTCTAATTCTCACAGATAATTTTCTTCTAGGAATTGATGCTTGGCCGAAGAATGTTTAAAATATTTCATAAACCTCACTGACTATAATTACGCGATTGGTAAGCATAGCAGTATCAAGGAAATACATTGATGCTCTTACAATAAACACAGACCTCTGGTTGATGTGCATTTCATTCCAGCCCCGCTTAACTACGTGGAATAAAATAGAAAATATCGTCGTGCAGGAATCCAAGAGGGCATTTAATGATTTTAAATTTTTCTTATTCTCAATCTGAGAGCCTTTTCGAAGTGACAACTTTAGCAACCCACAAAAGAACATTTATGCTACATCGTTCTAATTCAAGCATTTTGTAATTCATATTTATGGCTATGTCACTCCGTGCGATAGTAAATATTTTTTTTAATATAACCGTTCTTAAGGTGAATTTTGTAGAAATAGTTAGATTCTTTCCTCCAGGACAATTTTCCGCGTTTTCTTTACTTCTCTATGGATTTAAATTAAACTCTTTATAAAGTCTCTTAGCTTTTTTTTCGATTTGTTGTTTGCAATTAATTGGAAATTACTCAAACAAGTCATTCACTCTCACAGTTTTCTGGAGTATTCTCATATATTGTGAAAAACTCAAATAAAACAGTCAACATCAGCTGTTCTCAAGCATTAGTAAATTTGTATGGTTGAATCTCTAATTAAAACGAAAGTTATCTGACAATTCGAGATGAAAACAAATGAAAACATTTTATCCGTTGGTTTTTTCCATTCGGTTGGTAAATTTTTACTAAGAATCTAATAATAATAAACCATTTGAATTCATTTTCCATGTATAGAAATTTAAGATGTATTTAAATTTTAATAGGACGATCGTAAAGCTCTGCTGGAAAGAATCTCTTTCTTACACAAGACGTTTTGGACAACGAAATCCGTAGATCCGAGGTTCAAATTTCGTCCTGTTGGGAACTTCATTTTTGATTTTCTCTGCCTCACGTTGGTGACAAATGTACGTATGAATTAAATCTTTACTCAAAAACCAGTCATATCAACAGCTTAAGCTGTATTCTTAATGTTGTCATTTTAGTATTAGACAACCTCTAATGAGGTTTGCAGGTGAGAAAACAGTTGAGATATTGATGACATTTAATTGATGTTATCTTTTTTCCTCAGGTCATAGAGTTCTAATTTGAAAAAAACAGCAACTCAGGATTTTCTTTAAAAATAAGATGGACTATAGTGGTTTTTAAACAACAGGCCTTTCCACAAGCATCATGTAGTATCGTCTTGAAGGACCTTATGGAAATTCACCTTAAAAAAAATTCTCATTAATCCAAAAATCTCTCCAATTATCTCGAAACTTTCTCTAAATATAGAATTAACAATTAAAATTAAGTTAGATAGATTTCTTTGGAAAAAATCATTTGTGGGAGTTAAAAAGTACTCCATAAAAATCTGTACAGTATTTGTGGCGACAGGTCTCTAAAAACAACGGTCAAATCATTATCAATGCTAATTACTCTGTTTTCTTACCAAAATAATTGATCTACCAGGTACAAAACATCACGAAAATGTTTTTATAGATTATAGATTTCCAGTTTGGTAACGTCTCAAGTTTTTCTAAATAATCCAGAAACCTCTTTATGTGTAATAAACATCCGATTATTTAAGCAAAGAAGAACTTTAAATGGTTCCGTTGAATTATTGATAAGAAAAGATTATTTGCTCTTTGCAGCAACTTGTCATATGATCACCTGAAAATCTCGATGAATGTGGTGCACGAGAAGATAAGGGTTCTAAAAAATTCTGGCTTAATCCTTTTTCTCTGGACAATTTTACAAGGAGATACATATGAGCCAGGATGGAAAATAAATTAAATACTGAGCGACTGTCATCACCCGTTAAAGGATGTTGGAAAGATATTCATTTTGGGGAGACCCTTGTCTTAAAGACAGACGCAATGGCCAAAAAAAAAAAGAAAGACCTGGCAAAGAAAATTATGAGATAATCTTGCCACTATTTATGATCTACTCCCACTCTTTCTTTGTTGGATAACTTTAATTAGTATTAGTACCATGCATATTGACTTAAAAGAACAGTTTCGTCTAAAACATATTATTTTTTAACTTCCAAATTTAGGATCCAATTTCCTTTGAAAGTAAAAGTTGCCCTGATCTATATTTTGTGACTTAGTTCAAATCTTATCGACATTATACTTGAGAAGCCAAGTGATCCTTATGTGGTAATCACACCAGTGATCGAATAAAACATTTCAAGATTTTTTATTATCTCTTCTCATAGAATCACAGACTGAGTCAGAGACAGAAGTTTCTTTCAGACTGTGTTTCAGTCACCAGGAGCTTATAACGGCTCTTAATTGATTTCACCCCGTTTCATCTTACACTGTGTAGGAGGCTAAATGTTTTCATCTCAATGCCCAAGGTACTCTTCGATGTAAATGTGTTCTATTGAGCACCAAGCCTCTAAGAACTCCCCACTCCCCACCCTCTCGGCTAGGGTTTCGGATTATTGAAACGCTCTTCCATCCCCCCTAAGTCCTCCTTCTTTCCTCTCCCCCAAAACAAAAGCTAAAAGTTAACCCACAGTGCAATATGATGATGAAAAATATATGATACAGCTCTTTCAGCTGTCATAATGTGCCTTCCTTCCCCACATGTTTCAGGTGGCGTTCAAGCTCAAAACAAACTCGCTTTAAAGGCTTAGGATGGTTTTGGTTTCTCAACTAAAGAGCGGCATTTTTATAAGGTATTCATTTAAGCAACTCGAGAGTTCAGAGTTAAAACTGTAATGTGGCTTTCACTGTGTTTTTGTTAAGCTCCTTTTCAGCTCCTTTAAACTCCCAATCTTCGATAAGCTCCCCGTCTGGAAGTCATTGGAATACGTTAGCCCAACCCACCCCCCCCCCTCCTCCTCCTCCTCCCCGGCTCTGCGTTCTGTTAGGCTCCCTGTTTCCACTGTTTTTTATTGGCTGTTGGCATTCGGTAACTTGATTTTAGTTCTGTTTGAAACATTCGCAAAATATTCAAAGGTAAGTGGTGAGGTAAATCCTAAACGTCTCCATGAACAGTACACTGAGTTCGAAGGGAGAACAAGAATTTAACCGGAAAAGATCGAATCATTTTTATTTGTTCAAGTAGGTGACCTGTTCTGATCTGTTCATTTCAATTAATTTTCTACGATCACGCCATGGGAGTAAGTCAGTAGTATGTAACATGGATAAATCATGGTCAATTACATTTTTCAACTTTTTTTTAAGTGAAACGAGCATTTATTTGCTGCTCAAATGAAGCCATGTCAAACCAAATTTGAATTAAAAACACCAGTTTCAACTTTGGTTATAACATAACACGGGTTATTTCAATCATTTTGCATGTTGCTTAATTAGCAACGATCTCAACGACTTGAAAAAGCTGTCTGAGCTCGCCTTCGCCAGCAGTGTACTCTCTGTTTGGATGAAACAGCAGCCCTTCGCTTTTATCGACGAAAATTGATCGGACAAGAATGATCGGACGACATCTATTCATTTTGGCTCTAACTGTTCTCGGTAAGAAACTGTTGGTTGTGTAAACAGAAGTTGCAGTCTGCACAATGAATGTCGTGAAGACATTTAATTTTTTTATTTAACAAACCTCATTCTGAATACAAAAATTGATGGTCAAATCTTTTAAAATCATCATTTGGTCTCTGATACTTTTTATCTTAGCCTGTAGCATTCAATTCAATCCTAACCTTACCTACGTTACGGAAAGCTTTCTAATTTGGCTCTAGTTACTGTAGAGACTGTCTTTGTTTAATTGGAAAATATTTTCAATTTCCAGCTCGTTCACAATGTAATTTTTCTGATCTGAAGTCAAATGGTTTCCTAAACCGAATGTTGTTTTCAAACATCGAGCTGAAATACACAACTTAGAGTGTGGTTTCGTTTTCACCTAACATGTTGACACGTCTGCATCTGTAAGTGTTTGTAGCTAAGGCGACTCAATCACTTGATAACGACCAGAGATTCTTTGCGCCCGGGCTATGTGGCTTTTAGAATAGTATTGGGGTAGATGGAACCTCTACTTAGAGGTTGAAAGATTCCACGTCATGGTCGTTGAAAAAAGTTATTCTAAAATTTAACCTCATTGCTCTGAGTTTCCAATAGATGTCTAAGTTTAATTGTTTGGGGTCTTTCTGTTCTTGATCAGGAACATATTGCCTCTGAGGTTTGTGTGAGTCCGAGTTTTTCGTATGAGAAAGTCTGAGTTTAAACATTTGGTGTCGTTCGCGTTTAATCAGGCATGGCACATAGGCATATTTGCTTCTGCGTGTGTTTGTTACTGGACCGCCTTGATAAATATTTTCATAACGACAAGTGATTCTTTGCACTTTGGTTGTGTATTGTGTGGTTTATTTTTTTCTTATAATTACTTTTATTTTTTAGAGCCGAATTCTGGATTCCATTATCGACGTGATTCGGTAGAGACGTATTTTCACACATATTCCTTGTTGTGAACAATCAAAATTTAACGCAAAATTAGTAATATTTACACTTACACATAAACTTAATATTCAAATTTTGCTATATGTAAACAGAGTTTTGAATGAACAAAGGGGAATTTATCACCATTCCACGGTTGGATGGAAACTTTGGCGGCCTTCTGGTGTCGACTCTTGTATTTATACTGTCGGAGAAAGAAAAGATCATACTGTTTGATTCTAGAGAGTCGCATAAACTTGCTTTCTCGTGCACCGGCGTTAAAAAGTTAAAATGACTAAGATTTTTACTTCGGAAATGATTAAATTAATGAGTGGGAAAGTAATTGATAAACCAACTAGAATCCACGGATTCAGCAAAAACCGTACAATTTTGGTGAGCAGTAGTAACATTTCCGATGCATAATGTTTCTGTCAGCAATTAAGCTCATATCGAACGGCCTTGTTTTCGAAACTTTTTCTGCTCAAGTAAGACGTTAAAAACGCCATGGCCGAGACTGCAAGTTAGGTTAGGTCAAGCTTTGGTTAGGTTATTGTTTTGTACTCTTGCGTAAGACACTTTGCTCTCACAGTGTCTGGGAGTGTGAATGCGTCCCAGCACTTTCTACCAAACGAACTGTAAAATGCAATGGCAGGATGGGGGGGGGGGGGGAGGTTGTAGAGTAGATGGGAGGGGCTGAGGGGCTGTATGAGATAAATTGCCATTCAAATGGACCGGCAGCAAGCACCCCTAAGCAGGGCATCTCGAAATATGGTTGATTCAAATTGGATGAACCCTTTGTGTCTAGTTGACAATGAAGAAATTCTTCAAACTTTTGCGCCATTGATCTCGAGCAAAAAGGGTGTTTATTTTACATGATAAGGTAAGGAAAACATTTATGACATAAGGGTACAAACTGAGCAGAACAAGTTGTCGTGGCAACGTTTCCGATAAAGATATAATGGCTTCATAATTGCCCGGGCAAGCTGGGTTTTCGTTGTTCTCTACTTTTAAATTCATCTAATCTCGTTGTAGTTCTGGCACCCTTCATTGGAAACGGAGCAAGTGGCTCAAGTAAGTCTATTACTAACTAACATTGTACTTTAACGTAACATTAACAAGAACGAAATTGAGTGGTAATGTTCCATCTTACTTATCTCGACATGAATATTCCAAATCGTATACGATAAAATAATATTCACCTATATAAGGGATTTGTCTCCTCAATTTGAGAAAGAAATGTAGTCAATATATGAATGTACCTTTGGTCTTCACTAAAGCGTGTCCCAATGGTATGACAAACATCACAGCCTCCAGCGGTAGCCTCAAGTACCCTGAGTCAGGAACTTATGGCAAGAATGAGACCAAATGTTGGAGCATTACGGTTCCCGACACTTACGCTGGTATTTTATTTCGTTTCTTCAGGTACGTTTTTCATTTTTTGCGTCTTTCAATAACATGTCAACTCTGAGGCTCAGAGCTAAAGTTGTGACTTCATTTTATGCTACCACTAATTATTTTCTTAACAAACATCGTAACGGCAGAAAAAAAAACCACCTGAAAAATGGCCTTTTTTCAACAGTTCTGAGAGGAAGCACCTGATTCCTGGACTACAAAACATGATTGGAGGCGGCGAAAAACAATTTCTAATTATCTGTGTTTAAACTCGTACGTTACATGTTAATAAAAAAAAACATAATCTCTGTAAAAAGCAAACATGAAGTAAGCAACACTGAAATATACCTCCAGCTATTTAGCGCTGATTCTGCTTAAGACACCAAAAAAGAAAATTTTTTCGACAATTTAACTATTCACGAGAGGTGCGTAGAGGGGTTACTCAGAGATAACCTTAACAACTCACGTGGGGAACCTACCTGTGGCTTAGTTAACAGGGTACCTGTGATATTTTTGTTTCAAATGTAGATACCGATGACAATGTTAATAATCACAATAGTGATGGTCATTTTAATCATAATCTCCCATACAAAAGAGCTTCCCAAAAAAAAAGGACAAACATGGACAAAAACTTGCCTCGATTAGACTTTGTTGGATCATAAACACCTGTAGCACATGAATCACAAACCCCTATAGTATATTTATTTTGGTTCTTCTTTCAAGTAGCTTTGTTTCTAAGTGAAGACAGAACTGTGATTCGATGGTAATTATTTCTTTTCGTAGCTTGGACATTGAAATGTGCTCTAGCTGTGAATGCGACTTTGTTCAGTATAGCTCCTCTGAAAGTAATTTGCAATGGGAAACTAAATCCTGTGGACGTTACAGTTACAACTACTTACACGAGTACCTTCTCGTGGTTGGGAGTCTTGGATCACCGCAAACAGTTGGATCGACCGTCTACTTTCGGTTTGTGTCGGACGACTCTGCACATTACAAAGGATTTAACCTGAACTTTATCGCTTTCTCTAGCCATGGTAAGAAATAAACACACAAACAATCAAACAAAAAGACAAAAAAAACACCGTCCGTCAAACGGACGAGCCAACAAACAAACCATATTATTGGAAAAGGAAGGTCTAGGGTTGATTCTTAAAATAATGGCAACATTAACGGGTGAGTGCATGAGGTCGACGCTCAGGATGTCGAGATATGCAAAGGGACAACTAATTGACCTTTGTATCTCTTGATCTGAAAAAGATTCCATTACTCATCAGAAGAGAGGAAAGACCAAACGGAAAGTGAAACCACGCAAAAACTGTTGCTCCTTTTTTCGTTGATTTAATGCAGGCGATTTACCATTAGGGAAAAGCTTAGTGCGCTAAACGTATATTTTTCACTCACATCCAAAGATTGAGACTGAATCGTGAGAAACTTGATCAGTTGATAGGAAAAGGGAAGTGAACTGAACTAAAACAAAAGTTTATGGAGTTGGATCAGAAAGAGCAGCGGCGAAAACCTCTTAACCCAAATTCATAGTCCACTTTCATTACGATCGGGCGTAAGTAATGCAAACTGAGTCCAACAAACGAAACCGAGGCTCCACTCTTAATTATCGGGGGGGTAATGAGGTAACGCAACGGACGACACCTCTTTGAAATGCCAAGAACCTTTGTACAACCAAAAGTGTTTCTGTTCTGAAGAGCTTAAAAAAAGGAAAAAAAGGTAAAAACCAACGCAGAAAATTAAACTACGAGGGGCTTTTTAGATTGCAACGGGATCGATACGGACCATTAGCGCCTTCCGTTTGTTCCGTAGCCACAGTACTCCCTGAAAACTTAAGTCACATAACATGTCATTACATTTTTCCAACTATAAAAACGCTAAAAGATTACATTATTTTAAACATGACAACAATTACAGTTTTCCAACCGCAGCGCACATATATAATTTTCATATTTTTACAATCATGTATTCACCACCTGGAGGATTTATTTGGAGCCAACCTAATGACCAGCTCCTAGTTGGCTTGTTAGCTCAGTTTGTAGAGCGCTGCACCAGTATCGCAAAGGTCATGAGTTCAAATCCCGTACGGGCCTGAATTTTTTTCAGGCCTAATTTCAACTACTAGTTAAGTAGTGTTCATAACTGCGAGGATCGCTCAGTACTTTGTTCACTACAGATATATTTAACATAAGACGTTCAAGAACGGTATGGTCCTAGAGAAATAGATCAAATAAGGGAGAAATTGGTATGGTTACGCAGACAATTTCCCCCTAAAGAAGTAAAAGAACTACATTTACCTTACAGGAGGCGGGGTAAACTATCTGAATGCATCCAACGGCGAAACCATTACGTTTGGCACACCAAAGGCTGGCATCCAGAATTACCCTTCAAATTACAAAGAGCAGTGGTTTTTAATTGTTCCTGAAGGACAGCAGGTCCAGATAGACTTCGACATGTTTGATCTGGAGGATAGTAAAGACTGCAGAAATGATTATGTTGAGTTCCGTGAAGCATCCATCTCGGCTGGTAATCCTAGTGTAATTTCTGGCTATTACGGACCAATTCTGACCAATCACCTGTGTGGAAATACAAAACCGAGTTCGATACAGAGTCAAGGGAACATGGTTTGGGTTCAGTTCAAAAGCAATGTAAACTCCACCACAGTGTATAAGGGATTCAAGGCTTCCTTTAAAGCAGGTACGTTGTAGCAATGCAACACGGTGTGTTAGATGTGTCTTTCGCGGAACAGAAGCTCTTTTAACATGCATTTTAATCCTTCACAAGGTGAAATTCTTAAAACTCGTTGGGATGTAAAGTACACCTCCTAGTTATCAATGTTTCATCACCGCTTGCCGCCAACACAGCTCCAGGGTCCTTTTTTTCATTTTGACAGAGAGAGAATCGAATTAACTTTTTTACTTTTTCAACAAGCTGTGAAAATAAATGATTAACAAATTTTTCTTTTAAATTTTTTTTTTGTTATTATCGTACCAGGACAGGGTAGATTGTCTGTCAGCAGTCCATTGACGCTGCTGTTCCTTTCAGCTCTGATCGTGGATAAAATCAACCTGTTCTGATTCCGTTATGTGTGTCCAAGAGCTGTCATCTCTGGAGTGGAATCATGGATATAATATATTCAGCTGAACGCTGATCAGCGATGGAAAACTCTTAAGATGAGAAACCTAGAAAAGCATTTTTTTTTGTCTCGTTTTGTTCCTGTGAAACCTGGTTTTTAAAATTTTCTGTGATCTTTTACTGAACAGACGCACGGCAACTTGGAATCTATTTGTTTTATATAATAAAGAATTAAAATATACGGGAAAAAGCCTTTTTATTTCAAATTTCCCCACTTTGACAGACACGAAAATAGCTTTTGACGTAATCTATTGTCTATACAAAATGAAGCGAACTGATTGGTTGCTATGCTTAGCAAAGAATTGTGATTGGTTCAAAGAATCACGCCGCTGTCAAATTTGAATCGAGCGTCGCTTGTCCTGGAATCAACAAATCTGATACAAAATGCCGTAAAAAATCAAATCACTTTTTGTCATCAGAGCGGCTCTGTAAGCCGAAAAACACCTGGACGTTGCCCTGAATATTACGGGAGATAAAAAAGCCACTCGGAAAGCTTGCGGTTGCGGTCGAAATCGAAGAGTTGGAGGCCATTCGGTTCGAGCTTTGCATGAGTGGAGCACTAATGACGGTGGAAATTTGTGTGCTCTGTGGTTGGTGATTCTGAAGTGCATTTGAGATGGTCTCGGAGACACTTTCCAGCTACGACACAGACGGCCGTGAGCTATAGTGAGCTATACTTTGCTCGCTGCTATGCCCTGAAATGAACATAATGTGACGGTCTGGAACATTCGCGTCAGAGAGCATGGTTATGGCAGACGCCCGAACGGAATGGTTGGTTTATATCTGAGAGAGCTTCGCTTCAACAGATATAGTTTTCATCATTTCGCCTAACTTGTTGACACCCAGTGGTCTGTTTTCGTACCAAACGGCGTTTCAGTATTCACGCTTTGCTTTGGATATTGGAAAAACGCTGAGCACGACGGATTTAATTTTGACACAAAAACTTTCAGACTGGCAAATGCATCATCATCTTCTCCAGTACTGTAAAGCCTTGTTTCTCGCTCTGCTGAGGACTTCCGGGATGGTTTTTTGTGGCTTCCTCGTGGGTCATCACTGTGTACTCGCGGCCACTGGCATCACGCGTGAACTTAAAACTATCGCGGCGAAGATCTCGCTGGCCTTCTCTTTCACGCCTGCACCAGTAAAACGAAACGTAGAACCACGTTTTTCTCAGCAGTCCCGCTGGAGTTGTCATACTGAGGAACGGGCTGGCTCGAATTTTGGCAAGGTCAGATGGTACAATAACTGGCTTATGTTAAATCTTTTCTTTGCCCGCGCGGTGGTTGATTCTGAGCTTGGCGTCTATAATTTTGTTGCTGTTTTGAAATACTCGGTTTTTTTATATTTTCACTGTAACACCGTTGTTGTTTAGGTGTAGTTCAATGGAATTGCGAAAACCAAGAAGAGCTGAACGACTGTACTCTTCGCCTTTTTTTGTTCTGGCTTCCGCATAAAATCTCGCTAGGTTTTGGTCTAATTCCTTGCTGTTCATTTTAAAAAGTGGTGTTGTGATGTTTCTTTCCTGACACCAATCTGTGAAAACAATAATTTTGACATTGAGTAAATAATTTTTTTTTTCAAATAAATCAATCTCAGACAACTTTTGCTTAATGAGTTCGTTAATTTCGAAGCAAAGCAATTGCTTCTTACCTTAGTCGCGTTCGACTGCGACCGCTCAAGTAGTTTTGTCAAGTCGTTTTCGACAGAGAAACGTGATTTTCTTTCTTTCTCTTGTTTATCGTAACTGTCCACAGCCTCGAAAAGACTTTTTTCGAAATTTTCGCTAAAATATCGTCTAAATTTTCAAAACTTTCCGCCATTTTAAAATAACAGAGGGGAAAAGTTTTAATGATGACGTCATCTATGCGTCTGTCCTCCAATAGATCATGGGTGAGAACCAATCAGAATGCGTGCATAACTGAGGTTATTACATAAACATGATTAGTAAAGGTAGCTGTGCAGGCTGTACATAAATCGATATATAAAAAGATACAAAGTTTTATCTCATGAGGTGGCGTGAGCGCACATCTGTACTTTCGTAAAGCACGCTACAATAAGCTTATCAGAATACTTGATAGAATAATTTGATTGGTTAAACAAGACAAAAGCCGTCAAATTTTTAAACAGTCAAAGTTCACAAACTGAAATAGTTCAGCAGTTCGAATTTAACACTTAATCGTAGTCTTTCAGTCTAAACAAAGGATCTTAAAGTTAAATGTGTGGTGAAATCCGACTGGATTGTGGCTCATGAAAACCTGCAATTTCTTTAACATGATAACAACTTCCCGAGGCGCTGTTTTGCTCGAGGTGACGAGGTAAGGAAAATTTGGCTGCTGTGAATTCCGTACCCTTCCTCTCAACGCTTCGGAAAGAATATTGGAGCAAGCTCTTAGACTTTCACTCGAAGGGAGGACGTTGTAATTTCTGAGGCTTCCTTCACTGCGATGACCGGAATTGGCCATGACGAGCCGCGATGAAACTTGCGTGTCGGGCCTCAGCATGATTAAAGTCACGCTGACACCATGATTTGTATACATTTTTGACAGTTATGCCAGTTTGGATATATTTTTCATCAGTTCTGTTTTGTTTGGTTTTTGTTTATTTCTTTTTCTCCTCATTTATGTTTTGTTTTGTTTTTAAACACGAAAATTAATGCTATTAATACTATTGTTTTCTGCGCCTACTCCTACCCTATCCCAACTTTACCCCTAACTTGTCATCGGTTGACTGTTTGTGGGTTAGAGGAGGGAAGCTGTGCGGTAGATCAGATACGGACATTTGATCCACGACTTCTGTTCCTTACAGAGTTTTTTGTATGGCAACAAACAGCTAAAAAAATTGATATTTTACCCTATGACGCGTGCTTTAATAATTTATCCGGCGTTTCAACTCTTTACCTCCCAAATCGACTAACATGTATCTTCTCCTCGCAATTTAAATTTATCCAAAACCATCTGGGTGATGGGAATAGACATAGTTATCACCTGGTGGGTGCCAATATCCACATGTAACACCCCGTAATGTATTGATGCTCAAAAGAGGACCTATCAATCGAATCTATGGATTTAAGGGGTTAAACACAATGAAAAGTTTGAAAATGAAAATGAGTATTGGTTTTTATGTTTCAGTTTTATACAACTCCATGATACATCACCGGTTGACAAAATCAACAATGCAATTGATCCCGGTCAAGTATATAACCGTCAATCTTAAAGAGACGGGAAGGAAGGAGGTGTGTGGGGTTAAAATGGTATGTAAATCTGCAGAATCGTGTTAAATTTTGGCCCAATCCATCGATATGCCGTTATTTTTGTTCAAATTCGTACTCACCGCCAGTCATCACTGCTGTGCTGGCAAGTAAGGTGCGCGTGCAAGCGTTACAACTCTTCACAAACTGAACTACCAAGCCGTCGGGTCATTAAGACTTCGACCTCTCTTAGTGGACCACGTTTTCTTTCTCAAATAGGGGTTTATCACTCATTTTTTCTGATCATTTATTTGCTAGTGTTCGAGCAATACGGGTGGGAAGCTCCTCTTAGATTTAACTTTGATCAAAAGACTATTGTTTGAAAAAAATTTTCCAGAACACGTGACAGCAACAAATTTCAGAGACGATGTATAGAACGAGTTTGTGCTGTTGTTCACTTTCCTGGATGAAAACGAGAGTTGGCACTTGAACGAGAACATTGACACACATTGCACGAAGCCCAGAAATAAAGTTCTGCTCAAAGATGAGAAGAATTTTCAAGAGAGTACCAAGATGTACGAGGTGAATGGTATTGTGTTAGCCAACGCGGATGATGCTAAGATGTATCAGAAGGAGAAAGTGGACTGGTACCTACTTGATATGGGTAACGAGGTTGACATGCGAACAGTCCATTTCCACGGTCAAACATTTCTTTGTGTGAGTGACAGTGAAAAATAGCAAAATAACCATAATTTCGTGGTCTAAAGGTGATAGAAATCAGCTGTACACTTGTTTAAATAAAGTCCTGACATGGTTAGTAAAAGTGAATTTAATGTTTACGGCAACTGACGAAAACCAAAATCACAACAGCGTTGCAGTTTAAACTTCAGCTTGCCCTTTCACGTTTCACGTGAAAAAGCGTGAATCTTACTACTTTAGCTTGAAGGATTTTCAACATGAAACTTCATCTCTATGACTCACAGGGAATAGTTTTGGTGTACTTTTCCGACAATTCACTTCTACTCTGTGAGAAAAAAAGGGGAGAAAATCTTACGTTCACGGCAAACGCGAGACAGCTTACTTTCACGTATAAACGGCAAAGTGCAACTGGCAAACGTGAAAAAATGGAGGGAAAATTGTGATCACGTGGTCGCTATTGCCATTCACGACTCAGGTAAACGCGGTGCTAAATGTCCCTGTTGAAACGTGTTTGTCTCATTAAGCAAATTTAGCTTTTGTCTCAAAGTCTCCGGGTTCATCTATTAGCAAGTATATTTTTGGAAGAGGATGCTCACTGAGGAAATTCTTATTCACACAAACATTTTTTTAATTCATTTATTTACGAACAGAAACATGTCGGCTATCACCGCGAAGACGTTTACGATCTCTTCCAGGGAGTCTTTGCAACCGTGGAGATGATCTCAGACAGTGTAGGGGTCTGGTTGCTTCATTGTCACGTGAACGATCACATTGTCGGTGGAATGAAAGCGCTTTTTACTGTTTATGGTATGTTTCATCTCCTTTAGATTCTGATTAAAAAAAATCCATACATATGTTAGCCGTGCTTACGCTCATCCTTTGTTACAGAAAAATTGAATGCAGTTGAAGCGAAAAAATATTTATTACAATTTATTTGAAGTTTTTGCATCTTCTGTCACGAAATTTATCTTTTTACTATAAAAGCGATCGTTGATTAATAAACCAACCTACACTTTGAAGCCTTAATTGCGCAAATTCTATGTTAAATTGTGACAAGAAAAACTGATTTATTTTATTTCGAACATAATTTTAAACAGAAGAATCATTGAAACCAGTAACTCCAAGCTCCATTGATCCAAGCGCCGCCCACCTGACTGAAAGAAGCAGTTTCTTTATTTGTTTACTATTAGCTGTGCTTATCATAGTGATCTAAAACGAGAAGGAAGACGTCGAAAAGCAAGCAGATAATCGCCTCATATGGATCCGCGAGCTAGTGCTCATGATCAATAAACATAAAAGGTAAAAAACTCTAGAAAACAACAACAGAGCCAAACTAGGCCCTTGTAGCCCAACTCATCCAAAGATAATTGCTAATTCCCAAATTAGCTCTTCAGGTCTTTCCACCCCCAAAACGGCTCTTAAAAATACTCTCGGCAATTATAACAGGAATAAATTGCTCATATGGTTCGCGGGCGTGGCTGGAAGTTTTCAAAAGGTGTCAGGTTACAGTTACGAATTTCCACATGCCTTTCATGAAATGTCTCATACCACTGCTCTTTCTTGTGTGTCAGCGAGCTCGTATTCTAGCGGCGAGCAAACACAGGTTAAAATTTATGTCCTGTAGATAATCTCCGGATTTGCGCATGGTTGCAAACCGGAATTAAAAGAGGTTGGACAAAAGAGACGATTGTATGCAGTTTGAGTTCTCATTGGTTCCATGTGATATAAAGCTCTGTTGTGATTGGTTGATGTGATTATGTTGGTTTCGGTTATAGGACACAGAATCGAAATGCACTCTATTTTAGCAGAACTTGTACATGTTTACGGGACTTATATCTGCTATAATAGCAGCACTTTTTTAAGTCGTTTCCCAACAAAAAGGAAGTATCAGTTTAATTTGCAAAGAAGAAGTTCGAATAAGGAATTTAACTTCCTTCCATGCGAACGCGTTTGTAGATTCTGTTTGACGAATACAATTATTTCAGATGTATATGTGGTTTTTTAAGCGATAATCATTGTTAAAATCCGGTACTGTTATGATGATTGCAAGTACTGAAAAACTCGTGACACATGCAGCAAACGAAGGTGCTGTTGATAGACTCCCTGATGCTACCATTAGCATATATTTGAAATGTTATCATTAACTTTACTTTACACATGAACGATTTTCTCTTAATCCAAAGGTGATTTAGATTGCTCTAGATATCTCGAAAACAAATTGGTTTCGTTTTCAATATTATAAGGAATAAAATCCTGCTTTTTCAAACCAAATATATTTTACGGAACCTTGCGAATAAAATTAATCACTTTGCTAATGTAGATATGTCAACATGAGGTCGACTATTTGCTTTAAGAAAACATTTCTGAAATCAAAAGCTTTTCGCCTAATTAACTAGCGCCTACAGCCTAGAAAAATGCCCTAGCCGAACCTTGAATACCGAAAAAATACATATCATTTATTTCGAGGGATTTCCTTCGGCTCATCCTACCTTCCGCTCTTTTATATATTTTGTTTTTATAACCAATGAAATCACAGCGAAATAGTTCCAACACAATTAAAAAGATCTTCACATGGGAAACGAATGACAAAAAATTATGCTGCAGAGGTCAATTGATAATTTGCGGCAGCGAACAATTATAATTTCCTCGGAGAAGGAGATTTTCCTTTGCCTTAAGGAGATTACATGATTAGAAAAATTACGTGTTTTTCCATTCAGAAAAATCTCCCACAATATTTAGGTGAGCAATGGATCCCAAAAAAATCCGGCCTGTGGTGACTAAGCATCGAGTACATTTGACAGAGAGCTTTCAAAATTTTGGAGTGTTTTTTTCTTTTTTAATTGAGTGCTATTCTCAATTTGATTTAACCTTAAATTAGAGTCGACAGAAAACTACGAATCGAATTTTCTTTTTTTTTAAATACTTCTCGCAGGATGTGTGTCGATTCAGTGGATCGAGAATGGCCATTTACTTCATTGCCACGCAAGAGCTGTCCATTTGCACGCACGCACGGTCCATTTTCACGCGAACACTATCCACTGCTAGGTACATACTTTCCATTGCTGTTTCTCTCCAGCTTGGGAAGAAAAAAAAACTGCGATAGCACAATGAAAGCAAACTTTGTTTCGATTTTTCCTTTATGCCTTAAAAAGTCTAAATACAGGTTTAGGCAACTGTTTGAACATAAGAATTATTGACGTCAAGGATAGCTTAAAATTTACTCTTCACAAATTCTACAATCCACCTTCAACGACATTACATTCCTGTTTTTTTTGTTCTTTTCTGATTGTTCTGCATTGTTTATCATTATTGTGCGGAAGTATTACCCTGCACAACAGAAGTTATATAATTGAAATAATGTGACTGTCAGTATTTGCTTGCAATTTCTTTTTTTGAGCCGACTAATATCTGTCAGAGACCTTACCGCCAATGAAGCTATTTCTATTCAAGTCACTTTTTTTAATACGCATTCAAACTATCGGCTGACACTTCAATAAACATTAACTGACACGACTTCGGTTATTGCTGTGAATGGGGCCAGCTTTATTTGCTTTTAAGGACAGATTTTCATATTAAAAGGGATTCTTAGAATCAATTTTTTATCACATTTCCTAAGTAGTCAAAAAGCTTCAACATCGTTTTCTACGGCTACAATGATGAGTTTTTCAAACTTGACCGATCACTTGAATACTACCACCGGATCTTCGATGCAACCAGAGCTGTTAGTTTTTGCAGTGTTCAAAATAATATTAGCTCCCATAACAGTAGTCAGCAATGGATTTTTAGTTTTAACAGCTTACGTGGACCCACTGAGAGCGTTTCGTGCTCCTTCGTCCTCGTTTCTTATTGCGATGTCAGTGGCGAATGTTTTCACCGGGCTCATTGTTGAGCCAATTTTTGCAACCCTCGAGTACAATGACTACTTCGGAAAATCTAATTTGCCAAACCTCGCAAAAGTTGGATCTTCATTCTCCTTGCTCACGCTTAACGTTTCCTTCGGAATGGTTTTCGCTCTAGCTGTCGATTACTTCATCGCTGTCTTTCGACCAACGAAATACAAAAGCTGGATAACTATACAACGCGCTCAAGTTCTCATCGCCGTCATTTCAATAAACGCTTCTATATTTTCAATACTTCCTCACGCAAACGTGTCCATGGAAATTGTTTTCAAGGTGGACCTATATCTCAACTCAACTGTTAACTCAACCCTGCTTGTTGTTTCTTACATCTTGTTGTACTTCGCTTTTCATGATCAGACCAAGAGATCCTTGAATCTGCGAAGAGCCGTCAACAATCCAGGGCGCGCCAATACGGACGAAATCGAAAAAATAATTGCCCTCCAGAGTAAATTTTGCAGAGTGTTACTCATTTTTGTTATGTTTTCTACCATTCCGGCAGTTTTTGCTACAATTTCATACTACTTGATGGAATATTGTGATCCATGTCAGCGGTACAAGGCAATCGTCATTTTTCAAAAAGTTTGTCTCGATCTAATGTTCATTAAGTGCGCTCTGGATCCTTTTGCGTTTGCTTGGAGACTGTCTCGAAACAGACAAGCGTTGAAGAAAATCATTCTCTGTCAACTTGGAATGCTTACACAGATGCGATCGACAGTTCAACCTGATAATATAAGCAGCTAAATGTTCGACTGAGCTGATTTTATAGCGCTCTTTGAGACAACTTCTTTGAAGAAAAAAGAATGTGTTTTCTTGAGATCTTTGATTATCATCGTGGGATTGTCTTCACTGTTTGGAAATTCCTAAAAAGATTTGATAATATGGCTGCATGCACTGTAGAACAACACTCAGCTGGACAAGAGGGAAAGACCCCTCCCTAGCGAACTAAAATCTTTGGTTTGATTGATTTTGATTCGCTGCATTCTAGATTGCTATTATGCGTCAACCAATCAAAGTTTCAACATCCTTCCCCGGTAAACCCCCCCCCCCCCCGGCTTTTAAACTTTTAAGAATACCCCACCCAACTACCGGGATTTGATGGTAACACTTTTTTAAAAAGCAAATCAACGACGGTGACTATTTATTTACCAAACTTTAAAATCCAGACCTTTCAGACCTTTTACTTCGAATTCTGAGCCTATTACCTTTAGGCACTTTCATCTTAAAAGACACTTGTATTCCTCAGAAAGACTAGACACTTCCGGTTCAAATTTCCCACCACAACCTAACAAGGTTCAAATTTCCACTCCCGGACACAGACGACGGTCAAATCCTCGTGGTTTTCCCGGGGAGTGGGGAGGAGTTATCTCAAATATATGAAATTGCAAAACATGGTGCCAAAAAAAAAATTAATAGGTTAAAAAAAAAAAAAAAAAGGTAAATAAGGAAGAAGAACAATAAAGAACGATTAAATCATTTAACAGTTGCCCCAAATTTATATCTGAGAGTCTTCACGTTGGATTCGAACTCCATCAAGACGTTTCTAATAGGATGATGGATTGTTCGGCTGATGTCTAAAGGTCATTGTACGGCTATCGGTTAATTTTTTTCCGTTGAGATTAAAGGAGTATTTTTATGATTACCTTTTTTCAGACTTACGGTTTAATTTTTTCAATTTTTACGCCTAACAGCTAATTTTGTTTTGTTTTGTTTTTTGTTTGCTTGTTTGTTTGTTTGTTTGTATTGCCATTTTACAGCTTACGGTTAGCCCCATCGATAACCTCTGTCAAATTAGTTCGTTAGATATCTTCTTCGGACACTTAAGCTTTTAAATTTGTACTTACGTAATAATTTGCCTTTCTTTGGCAAACCAAGTAATATGATGATGGTCGACAAAACGCCGCCAAAAGTAGGCCTTCCCTACGGCGTAGCACAGGGCTACTTTATTGAAAAAAAAATGGAAAAAAAGAAAAAGAAAAAGGTTGGTGCAAAAGAGAGGATGAGAATACTCTTCACTAGTCCCTCGCGTATGACTATCGTCGTGCCCAGTCGCTCAGCACCAGCTTTTTGTTTGTTTTTTTTTTTGTTAAGAATATCGCTTGAGGAGATTGGGAAAGTTGTCTTTGTAAATTTTGATTCCTGAAAAAGAATGTTTTGCAAGTCTCAATGCTCAAATATGTCTGGACCCTTTCCTTACGGAACTTTTCAACCGCAATTTACCGCTACTTGAAATATTACGCATTTCCAAATTAAAATTAATGGAAACAGAAACAGATAAACAAACACTAACAAAACTTCATTTGTTAAATATGAATGACTGCCTTTCTCTAAGATTAACTTCTCGGAAGCAGTATAGAGGGAAAAAAACTTACGGTCAGAGTAGAAGACATCAGTAAGAGTAAAAAGTCAAAACATGGTACAGAAAGAAACAGTTCTTAGTTAGATCGGTCTCTGTTTCTGTTCGGTGTAGTCTTTGTTATCTACACAAAGTTTATTAGGTTGTAATTAACATTCCTAGTGGCCTGTTTTAACACTCCATTGTTGAAATGAAAGGGCGACGCTAATATGCCTATAAGTTCCCTCTTAATTACTGGGACATAACAGTTTTAGAACTACAAGTCCTTAAAAAAGTTGTATTTGTTTGGAAAAACAGAGTTTCGAATGAATGCAATCAACCGCAAGGTTGTAATATCACTAAGAGACTTATTTTTTTTGTGGCGGGCTCAAATGTCATTCTTTCATTTTCATGTGAATCAGCCTTCTTGGACCCGTCACTGATGCGTAAAACAAGTTTTATATTTTACTCAAAAGCGAGGCCACGAAGCTTATTCTCTTGCACTTTAAGAAAAACCATTGTTGAGATAATTCAAAATGCAGTTTTAATGATTGAAAGTTGTTTCTTTTATTCGAATAAGGTTGGACATCGAGTACCTCACAGATTTGCGTGTAACCTCATACTTAATTATGTATGCAGTTCTTTCATAAGGAACACAATGGCGAAAACAATTCTTTTCTTTAAGGATCTAGTATTCGTATTCGCTTTTTATGGGTTAATACGGAAATATAATCGTCGCTAAATAAAGATGCATTTCCTACTTATTGTCACTCTCTTAGCTATTTGAAAACTAGTTGAGGAAAGACCTCCGTGTAACCCCCAACTTTCCTTAAACAAACCGTAATCCCAAAAGCGACGTATTGTTTCCGGTATTGTTTCCTTCATCTAAGAACCTGTAAACATGATGAAGTTTGGAGCTGTATAAATCATACCATCTGTTAGGAGAAAACTGTAGAGATGCCGTTGAACAAATCTTTCGGGGAACACAATTTTCCTGATGACGAAAAACTATGCTATATAGCCCAAACTTGATTATTGCTACATGTGATGGACTGCAGAGAACCTTTACAAAAATTGTAGCCTTAAACTTGATAATTTTAGTGACAGTTATTTAATGTAAAACAAGTTGTGTTTACAATTGGAAGCTTGAAATGCAAAATATTAACCAAAAGGGGTCTTATTCATGCTACTCTACTGTTGTACTCTACATGATGCGTAACATCATGCATACATAACGTTTGAATAAAAAAATATATAATTTGCGCCTCTTTGTTCGGACTGTCAAAACTACTGTCGTTTCCAAAATAGGTGGGATGTTTTTTCCTGGTTGCTTGGTTACTGAAAAAGCTTTTTATTAACTCGGTTAGTTCAGAGCACCACTTTTGTGCGACCGGTCGATAGCAAAATACGCGAAGTCGAAGAATCAGTATTTTTGGCAGAGAATTTCAACTCACTTTTATCTACAAGTCATGGTGTTTTGGGAAGAAAGACAGAAGACGAATTTGGTTCGAGTAGTAGGGTTCACAGGTCAGTACTTTTTATGTAGAACCAACACGACTAACGTAGAAACAAGAGGGCTGTGATCGCGATAAACCTTTATTTCTGTCAGAGATGCTGTTACCTGACTCAGATAGGGAGTAATCAGAACTAAGCCGGTTTCCTGGAAAAATCTTGAGACGAATACTCTTGAATTTGGGAAGCGACTCTTAACAAAATAAACGATGGAATGAATATTTTCATTTAAAAAGCGTCAGTGCAGTGAGATGCATATGATTGGCATTATCATCAAGACACAGGATTCATTCGTATTTGCCGTTGGTTCGTTTGGTACCGCGATGCACTTGAAGAATCTTTAAAGTAAATAGTGATCACTCAATATCAGTAAACTGAAATGTACGGCTTACAAATGTAAATGTAGCTTGGTGCTAAGAACAAACTTCCATACAATATCTATCTAAGTGTTTTTGTTGTGCGATAGAACTTGACATATTCTGGCCATTTCAATTTGATTGATGACCGGATTAAGGCAAGTTTATGAAGGTCAAAACGCGTTGTACAATAATTTATTGGTAATCTTCTGACATTAGTTTACATGCAGCATCCATATACATAGCAACAACAGATGCAAATTCGTTGGTGTGTTATGAATGCCATCGAATTAAAAAGTGGCAAAGGGCTGAAGATTTAGTATACTAGGACAGCAGCATCGCTTTTAGGACAAGTTTATCAAGGAACTTTGCGAGCAAAGAGTGAAGAATCGTGTTAACGTTAGCTTAACTTTCTAACCGCCGGTCTATCTGCATCTTTCCGTTTAAACATAAAGAATAATGTAAGTGTGATCGTAAGGAAAAACCCTTCCGGAAGTAGTATAGATTTTCACTGTTTTATGTCAATTTCGACCCTGCATTGGTCTCCATTCTCCTGCTCAATCAACGGATGCAATTCCAATTTTAAGCTCGCTTTACATTTATCAATGCTAGATTAACATAAAAGCTAATGGTACAACATACCTCTAATTTACTAACGCGTAATGTCACTTTTTTTTCGTCCTATCGTAGTTCTGGCGCTTCTCCTCAAAGAAGGAACATGTGATTCAAGTAAGTCCCGTCTTCAATACTCAAGCTAAGTGTTTTAGTTTTTGACACAACACGATGAGAGATCCTTATATGTAAAGAACGTTCTCACTTTATGTCAGAGTACATCCGGCATGACCACCCGCTTTTCACCTGTGCAAGAATATTAATATAATTTTAGTCAATCAACATTCATGTTTTCCGCGAGAAACTCAAGGAAGAGTCTTGCTCATTACAGCACGTGATCATTTCCTCATGATTGCGCAATTGTCTCTCGATAATTAGATTTATTTTTTTGTTTATCCATAACAAGTGTGTTGTTTACAATTTTTTAACAATTTGCTTCCAGCTTGGACGTATCGTTTTCCTCACGCTTGAAAAATGCTATACAAGGAATTTGACTGGCTCGCGGCTTTTTCGACCGGCCTGTGAATGAAAATTTATTTCACGCCTTTTAGTACGTATTTCTCATCATGTAGATAAGAATTATTTTCCTTTATTGACGAGCGCAGAGGTTAACTGAAACCTGCTGGGGTAAATGACGTTTATCGATACAGTTACACGTTGCCAAAACAGATAGCAACATTTAATATTAGAGAGAATAATACGTTGTTTCCACATTTTTTTTGCAAAACAGTTTGTCCCAATGGTTTAATAAACATCACTGCATCCAGCGGCAGCCTCATATATCCCTCGTCAGGTAATTATGGCGTGAATGAGACAAAGTGTTGGAAAATTGAAGTTCCCGACACATATGCAGCAATTGGTTTTCGTTTTTACAAGTAAGTATATCGTCGGTAGCCAGCTGAAAAATTCCACTCTCCAAAACAAACCTAGAAAATTATGGAAAATAGACAAGAAAGGTTCCTCTGTTCTTACCCTTTCGCATTCCTTTAAAAATACGATATAGAGTTTCAAAGCTTCAGATATTTTGAGGGTTAGCTTATTGATGCATGAACGAGGAATGTGCACATTTGATCTGATGCAGACACGGCGAGCACGCCTTGCAAGGATAACATGGTTTTCAGGGCAACATAGGGGAAATTAGTCGTCGCTAACAGAGTATAAAGGGAAGACTAAATAAAATTGACTGCCAGTGGGGGTGGGGGGGGGGGGGAGGGGGGAAATCATAAGAATAATGCAGAACATTAAAGGGGAACAGGTAAATTTGCTTCACGAGCGAATATGGTTGATCGGGAGGTATGGAAACTTACAACAATAACCTGGTTAATAAATGTGTTTTATGGAATTTTGTCTAATTTTCGGGTCTATACGAGCGTCTAAGATTAGGCATGGCATCTAGCTGTCTAAATTTGTTACGAACGCTATGATAAAATGGAGTGAAACTAGTTACTCAAAGACTGGCCTTTGCTCCACTCATGGATTGGGGTGTGTTTTAACATAGCAACAATTTGTATTTTCATTGAACTTTGTTGTTTTGGGATGAACAGGTGAAAATTGGGCACTCCTGTTGTATTTAACGAGCGATCACGAGCTAAACCCTGCAGATAAATTGCCGTCAATTTACAGTTCCCCCTTTATACTCTGTTGGCGACGACTCATCTCCCTTTCATTCCCCTGAAAAGCAAAAATCTATCTCTTCCCTCCCCCCCCCCCCCCACCCCATTGCCCCATCGGCCAGTCAGGACGGCAACGCCAGGGAAGACTTGGATTAAAAAATACATCTCTGCCTTTAATTAGAATTTCAAAAATGGCTGCATGTGTTTACCGTCTCATACGGTGCCACACCTCAGCTTCCGCATAACGTAAAAAGAAGCGTTGAGTTCCAAATAGAAATTAAAATAATTTGCCGTCGCAGTTTCGGTTCGCAGACGAGGGAATTGTGGTGATTTCACGTTGTTGTTTTGCATGAGACGGCCAAGAAATGTACAAAGTTTTAAAACGCACGCGCTAAGCTATTGTTCTGCCAATTACATCTTTTGTTTTTCCATGTCCTCGTTTCCGTCGCCGTCGTGGTTCGCTTAAGGTCCCTATTGATTCGTGAGGGAAGGAAGCCAGTTTAACTGTTTGTGCAATTTTTTTATCAGGTTTGACTTGGAAAGATGCGAGAATTGCAAATGTGATCATTTTCAGAGTGGTGTCACCTACAATAATTTAGATGTGCAATCCAAATCATGTGGACGATACAGTTTCAATTATTTATACGAGTATCTCTGGTTCGTCGATTGGAGCGGTGGGATTTCCTCTAGTGTTTCGGGATCGACTGCCTACATCCGTTTCGTGTCAGATGATACTGAACATTACAGTGGATTCAATCTCACCTTTATTGGTGGCTCCAGCGCTGGTGAGTAGTAAATTTACAAAAAAATCACACTAACTAACTAGCTAACCAAAAAGTGCACAATTGAGCAACGGCAAATAAAGATGAAAGCAAATATACTGTAGAACAACAAGAAACAAAAAATGTATTTGCGCAAGAAGCTATGAATAATTGACGCGCACAAAATAGCTCGATGCAAATGGATATTGGGGTTCCGCTACTTACATGCAGTGTCATAATCAGGCTGAAAAAAGAGTGGGAATGAGTAAGAGTTACAGGAAAAAACCTCCATAGCTCACGGTCACAGTCCGCTTCCTAAACACAAGCGAGGAGAATTGGAACTAGCACAGTAAGTTATGGGGCTGACTTGAAGACGTTCGCGAAAATAATGTAAAGAAATTCCCAACGTTTCCTCTGTTTTCTTGTTGTTGTTGCTGTTGTATATATTCCCTATATATTCCCTAACAGAAACTCCGAAAGGAGTTTCTGTTAGGGAATATAGAGGTCCATAAAATGACGAGAGAAACCAAACGAAACTAATCAAGGTTCATTCCCTTAGAAATTGCAGCAAATTCAGAAAGATAGTGAGTTCACAACTATCTTCATTAGTAATGCAGCTTTTTTGAATTCTCACTACTTTCTCAAATGAAGATAAAAAAACCAAAACAAGCATTTCTTCATTTTTTCTAACTTTCAAACTGTAAAAAGCTACTAAATAAAGGAGGTAAGTTTCTAAACAAACTGTTGTGCTGCGTCGGTGGGGAAGAATAACAGGATAATTTGATAATAAAAAACTAAATCTACTTTGCAGAGGGAGACGTAAACTATCTGAATGCCACCGAAGACGAAACTATTACGTTTGGTACACCAAAGGCTGGCGCCGATGATTACCCTTCAAATTACAAAGAACAATGGTTTTTAATTGTTCCTGAAGGAAGGCAGGTCCAGATAGACTTTGTCTCGTTCAATCTGGAGGACAGCGCGGACTGCCAAAATGACTATGTTGAGTTCCGTGATGCATACGTTGTGCTTGGTGATCCTAAATCAATATCTGGTGAGTACGGTCCAATTCTGACCAACCGCCTGTGTGGAAGTACAAAACCGAGTTCGATACAGAGTCAAGGGAACATCGTTTGGGTTCAGTTCAAGAGTAACAGCAACTCTACCACAGTGTACAAGGGATTCAAAGCAACCTTTAAAGCAGGTGAAGTATGAAAACCTCTCGTGGCGACGGGACTTCTCTCGGGACTGTTTGCGATACTTTTTGGAGTTAGCCTTCAAGAGGGCTCTCCTCTTAAAGTGTCGCTGTAGTACATTCTCGCTCTCTCGCGGCTGCAAAAGGAGAATTTTCTCAACGTCACATATCAGCCTCTGCTGACTTCTTAAAGACATCATCAAACTTTGACAGTGAATTCCCCACCCCTTCCCCCTCCCCTCCCCTCCCCTCCGACCCCATTTAGGGTTGATTCTGAGGGCGGGGAGTCCTTTTCGAGCCATATCAATCGTAAATATTACGTTTGTGGCTTGTATGTTTTCCCGAGGATTGAGTAGACACCGCAAAAGTTTTCCAGGTGTGAGAAGTTTCCGTCACCAACTCGGCTATTTCTAGATTCTCCCGTTTTTTTAAATAGGAAGTGAGCTAGAGAAGGATGCAAACCGCGTTTTCATCGCTTGACTCGACTTTCCCGTTTTGCTCCATTTTCTCAGCGTCAAATAATTACAATAGAGAGTTTTAGAACCGTGTTTTTCACTAAATCAGTGCGTGTGACGTACCGCAAACCGTTAGGAGTGGCGTGACCAAACTCCAGCGGTTTTGAAACTTCTAAACTCTAACCTCTAACCACTAACCACGGTTTGATGTTTACGGTTAACACACCGAACATAAATCTGAAACTCTCTAATGACGTGTTGAGCAGGAACTTCAGGAGCAGAAATGACTCACCTTAGAAAGTGTTAAAAGAATTACACTCTAACTTTTTCTCATTGTCTTGACTTTTACAGGCCAAGGAAGATTATTTGTTTCCAGTCCGCTTACTCTGCTCTTCCTCTCCGCTTTGCTTGTGGTCGCATCAAAGAACAGCGTGTTGTAATGTCATTAACTGAGTACCAAGCAGGATTTCAGAATTTTACATCGCTTTCAGTTCCCTAGCACAATTTCATAAAAATTACTTAGTTTTTTTAACGTGAATTTATACTTGAATGTACAAGGTTGATCTGTATTACATGTAATACCAACAACTTAAAAATCGGAGAGTTTCTTGTTAAGCGTTCTGTCAGTTCCAGGCTAGATAGCTGACGTCTTCTTTGGTGCGTGTGCGCGCTCGAGGAGAATGACGGTGGCGGAACCGCATGATGCCTCCAAATGCTCGACGCCAACAACCAGATAACCAGACTGATTAGTATTGCATGTTAAAAATTGACGTTTGAGTCGTTTAAAAGTAACGCTGTTGAAAATTGTCCAATAAAGTCACGTGTGAAAGTGCTGTGCAAAACTCATGGTTTTATTAATAAATGCAAATCATCTAGACGAGTCTTTTATTTTTTACTTTTTGGACGGGCATGCCCTTCGTCATTATGAAGAATCCACCAAACTCCTGACGTCATAAACTGTAATTTATTCTCGCTCTCATACCTTCCACAAGAAGATGTTTACTGAAGAACACAGAACGTGAAGAATATAAAATTATTTTGTTTCAGAGTCAAGTGCTTAATTTAGACATCACTCCTTTGACGTCCTGGTCACCAAAGAGTACCCTAATATCTGCTGAGGTTATAGTACTGTATTTCAGCACATAAATTTTGTGAAAAAAAATAATAAAACCACAACAAAGTAACAACCACGTAAAAACATAGGCAGTTACACGCACACGGGCCCACTGATCGCATAAGAAATATGGAAGTTTCGGAAGACACACTACATTTTATATATCTTATTTAATAATAATATCCTTATCCAATTTTAGATGCTACTTAAACTTCTTCGGCACGGATTTTTTGTTATTTCAAAGACAAGAGAAAAAACAAAGTTTTCATATGAGTACATTATTTTTCTTAGCTCTCTGAACCAGAATAAAAATGTTATGAACACGGCCAAATGTTTCCGGTATAAACTAGAGGAAAATAGCTGTAATAAATCACTCAGAAACCTTTTGGAAAATCTGTGTAAAAGGTCTATATGTAAAATCCAAGAGGTTATGTACAACCTCGAGACGAACTGTAGTTTATGCTTGACTAGTTCACATCAAAGTAAAAGGTAAATTCCAGTTTCTCTGTGCACTCTTTTTTTTTGTTTAGTTTTAAAATTTGGGCTTTTTCAGCATTCAATGCTTCCCAGTTGAGATGGGCTGGGTGGGTGGGGGACTTTCTTTGGAGGTCTCCGTGGCATATCCACACTCAGTTTTCACTCGCACTTTTACCTTTTACAGAATCGAAGTGCACGTGTGCATCCTGTTAATTATCGACCCAAAGTAAGAAATTGAAGGTAGAGAATGATTTTATAAAGTGTAAACATCGCGAAGGTACATACTTAGCATGCAGGTAGATAGTTTGCTTCACCCGCTCCAAAATAAAATAATTCTGCTTAAAGAATAAACGAAATCAATAAAGGATGTATATTTGACAAAAACAAAGATATTACAATAAACCTGTATATTAGTAAGTTTATTTTACCACAATATACTTAGAACGGAATCTTAGATAATTCACCTCATTCAACACGCCCTCAATCTCAATGAAAACTCGCTCGTGTTTATTTACTTGCCTGACCAACTTAGCTATCAAAACTTGCTAGTAGAAATGTGGATGAAGATTTTATAGTACCATTTAAATGCATATGGTAGAGGGGCGAATCGTCCAGAGATTAGGGGCGCAATTGTTGCGCGAACAAGGCAAATGACTACTTGCGGATGGCTTTCGGGTTCTTCAACTCATGGAATAATCAAAAAAGGTTTGATGTGGCTGGAGGGATTATAGATTGAGCATATTTGTGACTGGGTCGAGTTCATCTAGTTGAGGCTGATAGTAAATTTTCCATGTGAACTGAATGAAAACGGAGCGAATTATCCGAGAGGAAAATTGTACGTTCCCTTCTAGCCTCTTCCAATGGGAAAAGCAACAATAACAATAACAAAACAAAACGGAAAAAAAGGCAGAAGAAAAATATCTCGTGTCATTGTACTCTTCCCGTCAACTTGAAGTATTAAGCCTCAACTTCGTTGCTAATTCTAGTTTTGCTGGGTCAAATCGGCTAAATAGGCTATGACCTCGGGCTGTTAGGTTTTTCCCGATTGCTCTCCTCTCATCTTGCTTTAGTTCATGTAGCTCCGTCTGTTCTATAGTTTCAATGTTTAGCAACTGATCGGGAGTAAGTTTGCTAATGATCCCCTTTCAATGTTTGGACATAAGACAGTAAAAACCCGGGTCTATTAGGTATAGTCAAGGGTTGGTGATAGACTATCCTCGCTAAATTAGTAGAAATAGACAAAGAAAGTTTCCTTATGTGATTTAACGTTTTCAGACAGTTGCCATTTTTTTCCCAGCATTTTCGCGATCGGACTTTGTAAAAGTATTATCCGAAACGACATTTTTTAGTTTCACAATAGCTTTCCAGCAAATTTACCCCAAAACCTTTTCTGTCACTATCTCAATATCGCAATGTTTTGTGTTTTTGCCAATTTTCTTGTTGGATCGATAGCCTTTTTTTTTTGGTTTCCTTGTTAGTTGTTTGTTCAGTTATTACTCACGCACCTGTTCCAGTGTAGAGCTTATTGGAAGAATTCTTCCGCATACAGCAAAATTCCATATGCAGCTGGATATCATGAGGGAACTGGATACAAATGGATTCGAATGATTCACAGATTCAGAAATACAAGAGGGAAACCCTACACTCGTACTCCCTCCCCGGTACCCCCACCCCCTTGGCGATAAATAGCTTTTCATTCATATTTTTGTACTTTTCGAAGCAGTGATTCAGGGAGAAAATTCGAGGGAAGTTCCAAATAGTTGTTCGAATACTTTGATTTTTGGGCAATCCCGCTAAAAAATATTACTTGCATACAAAATAAGGGTGCACATTATTCGAAAACTACCAAAAATATTATATTTTTAAAACTTTCATTTGTTTCTTTTTAAATGAGATGATGGGGGGGGGGGGGGGGGGATGAGGGGAGGGGGTAGGGTGCACGCGCTCTTGCCAGCAGTGCTCGTGGGAAAGAGGAAGCCAATCCTTTTTTCTAACTAACCGAGCGAGTATGATCTACCCATCTTGCCCAATCGGGATTGCCTGCGCAAGAAAAAATTGCTTCAAGAATTTACCATGTTTGTGATTTTATGACAAGGTCAGCAATGGAGTCTTCCAAAGCGGCAGATGACTGTCAGAACAAAGAGAAGATGAGCGAGTTTCATGAACCTTTTATTGTGCTATAAAACCCGAAAATATCAAAATTAGAACACAAAGCAATATGTCACTCTTGATTCTTATTAAAGCGATACATGTTTGTTATATGATAAATCCTCGATTTACCAAGCTTGTTGGGTCAAGATGGCTGGGTGTTATGCCCGTTTTGTTTTGTTTAGCCGTTTTGTTTAGCCCCGTTTTTGCCTTTTCATGCACCTTGACTCCGTCCCAGTCATAAAAATGCAAAAAAAGAAAAAAAACTTTGACAATGTCCTGCCACCTTGTCCTCACTCTTAGCTAATTACGCATATATACTTAGTTACTTCAAAGATTCAAATAATGTTGTTCAAGCCTTTTCAAGTCTAAGAGCTTTCACACCAATTAAATTTCGTTTATCTTGTACAAAAATTATGCATACAAATGAAATCGACTCAGCTCCAAAACTGATCTGAAAAACTTTTTAACACGAAAAAAAGAAACCACAAAGTACAGATAAATTCGATCCGCTAAGAGCTAAAAATGACCTAAAAGAAAGATTCCCACTTGACAGGACTAGAACAAGTTGTTCTTTGACACATACATAATCAAAGCTGAGAGAAAAAGAAGCATCATTGGACGGCTTACAGGCAATCTTCCCTGTCCTGAAAAGTGAGAAAGATAGAGAATAGATTTAAGGACAACATACAAATCATTTATTTTCATGGTTAGTTGACTAGTTAGAGTGAAAACATTTGCTGTCTCTAAAAAACAAAACAAAAACAAAATTCAAAACAAACAAACAAACAGAAAAAATTCAAACATTGTCCTGCGGCGATCATGTCAAGTCATAAAACACTGGGATTATTTACCAAGGGTTGAATGAGCATTTTCCAAAGGAAAAGATGTGAAAGAACTTACGTGCCGCATAACTAAACAAACTTAACAAAACTCATCTTTAAGACACACCTGCTTTAAAAGAAGCTTTGAATCCCTTGTTTACAGTAGTAGAGTTTTTGTCACTCATGAACTGAACCCAAACCATGTTCCCCTGACTCAGTATCGAGTTTGGCTTTGCATTTCCACAAAGGCGATTGGTCAGGATTGGACCAAAATAGCCATTTATAACTTCAGGATCACCAACCATGATGGATGCCTCACGGAACTCCACATAATCGTTTTTGCAATCCGTGCTGTCTCCCAGTTCAAATATGTCGAAGTCTATCTGGACCTTCCGTCCCTCAGGTACGATTAAAAACCACTGTTCTGCGTAATCTGAGGGGTAGTTCTCAACGTCGACCTTTGGTGTGCCAAACTCAATAGTTTCATCTTCGGTTGCATTCAGATAGTTTTTGTAACCCTCTGGAAAATGAAATAAGTCTGTTGCTACATAAAGAATAAAACGAAATCAATGAAGGTTACATATTTGATTAAAACAAAGAAACCAGAAAAAAACTCTACATTAGTAAGTTTATTTTACCGCAATATACTTAGATAGGAATTTCAAGAAAATTCACCTCATTTAACACGCCCTCGATCGCAATGAAGACTCGCTCCATTTCATGTTAATTTACTTGCCCGACTAAGTTAGCTATCAAAACTTGCTAGTAATAAAGTGGATGAAGATTTAATAGTACCAGTTCAATGCATATGGTAGAGGAGCGAATCGTGCGGAGATTTAGGGCGTAAATGTCGTGCGAAAGTGGTAAATGACCACTTGCGGTCGGCTTTAGGGTTCTTCAACTCATCGAGTAAACAAAGAAAGGTTTGATGTGACTGAAGGAATTAAAGTTTGAGCATATGTCACCCTCTGAAAAATGAAAGTAGTCTGTTACCACATGAAAAAATAACCAAAACTCAATAAAGGTTATCAAGAGAATATGTCCGGTTTGATTTGAAAAAATTTGCAGTTTTATCCACCAAATATTTTTTTACTCTCGTCCTCTTTTTCTGATTTGGTATCGTAATCGGAAAGGAAAGAAAACCCACGCTGACCATGCAGAAGGGCGTGGCTCCTGTATTTTTCAAATATTCTTTCGTCAAGATGGTTGACACTGCTTTCGCTCTTTTTAAAAGGATGCAAGCTACGAGGTTGGAGATACACCATCTAAAAAATTCGCTTAATCCCGCCGGCAATCGTGTTTAAATCTTCTCAGGAACTAGTACCATATTTAAGAGAGTTTAAAGGTTATCTTCTGAGTTGTTATGAAATGAATTTGTGATTTTGCTTGTCTCTGCTTTTAGATGTCCATTAACATGATGATTGACGGCAGCATCAAATGAAATGGAAATGAAATGTGAGCCTCAAAGTTTTCATGTTACTGACGAGTGTTATACATGGAAAACTTACCTGGAAAAACGATATCGAATGCCGTAATAAGTGTCAGGAACCGTAATGCTCCGACATTTAGTCTCATTCTTACCATAAGTACCTGACTCAGGATATACAAGCTCACCACTGAAAGCTGTAATGTTTGTTATGCCATTAGGACAAACTGTTGTGAAGACAAAGAGTAAGTTTAATGTGGACTTCATATCTCATCCAAAATTGAGAGAACCCATGGGAGATTATCCTGATACGAAGGAGTCACTCGAAGTAGGGTGGCAAGTTGCTAACTTCCCCAAGAGGTATGTTATTTTTATCACTGATACATTTCAATCTGAATAACTCGATTGTTCTACTATTGTTCCTAAGTCTGTTAAGCAAAGTAGATGCAGCCTCAATTACTGTTTAAATATGTAGGTGCACAGATGAAAACGTGAACATGTGCATTATATGCCCAGCACCCATAGAATTCTAGACATGATTTTCAAATCTAAATGTCGGTGAGAGAGTACATATGCAGGTGATTCCGCTCTTCAAATGGAATAGCTTAAGCCTTGAAATTTATCAATTGCTGAAGGCCTTGTTTGGTATAGTGTGACGTCGCGTTGTACATGCTTGAACTTAAATTGAATTGAAAATGATCGCGGAGTTGAGGAACAGTTGATATTGGACTCAACAACAAGTATATTATAAACTAAATACATTTAAAATGGATTTGTATTTTATACCCAAACAGTTAGGGTTAAAACTTACTTGAACTGCATTGTCCTTTTTGAATGAATAGTAGTAAAACTAATACCGAAACAGTTAGGGTTGAAACTTACTTGAATCGCATTGTCCTTTTTCAAAGAATAGTAATAGAACTGAAACAAGAAAAAATTCATCAGCCATTTGACTGAAAAAAGATGCAAGAGTTGGCCATATAGACTGGTTTTTACTTATACTTTTTTTATATAATGCAGCAAGAACCCTTGGCGAGAAGCAACAGAGAACAATGGGACATTATTTTCTCTTGTCTAGGACGAGACAAAAAAAAAATAGACTAAGAGAAAAAGATAACCCAAGATAAAATAAAACACAAGATAAAATACAAATGAATTCGAAACTAAAATTTGCTTTTTCCAAATAAGGCAAGATACTACATAACCATTCTAATTGGGTGCAGCGCATGAGAAGCTCGGCGTCTGCAAAGCAATTGCCCTAAGGCCATAATTTCTCGGTTGCGCTGTTTCTGGATGTTTTTAAAACAACCTTTTTTATTTTCCTAATGATTTCATTAATGAATGGACCTCCGCTTCATTAGTGGATTATTTTTTACAGGTTATAAGGACTTAAAAGACCCAGCTTATCAAAATGAAATAAGCCAAAGAGATCTAATTCACTTCAAATACGGCCAGGTTAACGAAAGTACTCTGACTCCTTGTCAAGGTTACGCAGGATTTACGCGGTTTTGAACGGGGTTTACGAACGCCCCATCAAATCCATAAGCGCGCTATTAGACCCTCTCAACAATGTCACAAAAGTTTTAAAGGCTAAAAGACATAAAGGACATGAAAATCAAAAGAACAACTTGAAAGCGGGAAAAATGATACTGGTGTGTTGCCCTCTGCGAAATTAGGATGCTTTGATACACGAGGGATGAACAACTTACCAATGACAGAAGCAGCTGTAATGAGTTGATTAGATTTAAATACTCCCATTCTTTCACACAGTAAATTTCTTTCAGTCTATAACAGTAAAATATCAGGATTCACTGAGCTGAGTATAACAAAGGCTTGCGTGGTTGGTAAAATAACAGAGACCTTATCGAAAGATGTTTAACATATTGAACACAACTTTTCATTGTCTATAACCTTATTGATCCTAGAAATGACGTCAACGATCAACTTAACCACGAGGCGCAGCTGAGTGGTTTCATTTCAAAGTTTTGAATATTTGCATATTTTCAATTTTGCATTTGTTTTTTCGAGATAAATGTTGCATTACACGGAACGTCATTTTCATTGTCTATAACCTTATTAACAATTGTTCTCGACCAATGAGCGCGCGAGAATGTCTACAATTAGGCCCGAGTCGCACCAGAGCTTCATTTGTTTGTTTAAGAAAAAAATTGTCAGAAAGTAGCGAAAAATAAATGCGACTTCCTATTTGAAAAACTTGTCAGATTTTTGCAAATCCCCAAATTTCCGCTAATCTTCAAACGAACCGATGTTTCCAAATTTTGGTAAAACAAACATTCATGTTCTAACCATTTAACCCTTAGTGTTGAACAGCATTACGAGAAATTTTCCACTGAAAACGAAGAGGATATTTTCTTAATAAACAAAGTTACAAATTAAGTCGCTTTATTACTCATAGAGTTTTTCATATCCCAGAGATTCACTACTACCAAGATACTTGTCCTAATTCGTAGTAAAATTCTAATGGTATTGCAAAGGTCACTGAAGAAATTGGAAAATTTCCCAAACACACACGCTTAGATGGTGAATAAGTCAGACAGTTATGACTGCTCACAGACTAATCAAAAAGTTGGTCGGTCATTTCAGTCTTAAAGGCGAAATTCCAACCAGTGCAAAAATATCTATTCCGCGCGTGTCTTAAATCGATCGGCTAAACTGTTTACATGTGAAGCAATTCACTTAAAACTGCTGAATTAACGCTCTTTCCAAGATGCTTCACAACAATCAAACACACTGGTGTTTAGGGTGTGGGGATACCCAAAACACTGAGACAGCGCCGCTTTTATTCAAATGTCTGTGACTCTTACTCTGGGTCTGGTTGCACTGGCAGCAATTTGGACAACATATGACTTCAACGAGAAATTGTCTTTCCGTTGAAAGTATTGAAGCCACCTCATGTAGCGTGAGTGTCAACCAAAGGGCAAAAGATCAGCAGGAAAAAAATCATATCAAGGATCTTTAGCTGTCGGGACGGCAACGCCGAGGAAGATGTTGATTAAAAAGTGAATTGCTACTTTAAGTAAGAATTTCTGTCGTGAATGGTGTCATATGTTTACCGTCTTTTACGGCGCCACACCTCAACTTCAGCATAACCTATGTGAGTAGTGTTCGGTTTCAAAGGTAAATTTCATTAATATGCCGTGGTAGTTTCTGTTCGCAGAAGATTTTTTTTTTTACTTTTCACGTCGCTGTTTTGCCAGAGGACGGCTAAGAAATTTTCAAAGGTTTAGAATGCTCATCCTGAGCTATCGTTCTGACCATTAGATCTATTGTTTTGCCACGTCCTCATGCCACCGCTTTCGTAGTTTGCTAAAGGTCCCTTAAATTAACGAGGGTATCATTAATCTAACTTACCAGCTCAGTAGCGTGCAACTTAGAAGGAGATCGTAGTAGAGAGGATCGCTCCCCAACCCTGCTATCACAACGGCTGCAATGAATAAGCTTTGAGCTGAGCATAACTCGACTTCTAGTGACGATAAGATGATCTTTTAGTGCGTGTGATTTCCATTCAATAGAAAACCTCCCACATTTGTTTCTAAGATTAAACTGAGGCCGCAATGAAAATTGCCAGACTTTGACATGAGAGGTTTTTCAGTGTTATATTCTATTTATTCAATAATTGTTTTTAACGAATCATTTCCACATTACCCCATTGTATTTTGATTGAGGAGATTCTTCGTAATAAAAATGAATGGCTGAGCTAAGAAAAAAAATCGGGATTAAGACACGTTCCCAATACCTCTGATACTGGTAGCTTAACATAACCGCAGAAATTTGTTTAATAATGGTATTTGCGACTGGGCTTCGTTAGAGCTCTGAAAATTACTGCGATGTTAAGGTTACTCTAAACAGCCACGGGTTGGCCGAATTTTTTTTTATTTTTTTTATTTTTTAAGTCCAAATCTTAAAAAGCGAATAATTGAGAAAAATTGTTCTTTCGTGAAAACGTTAGTAAAGTATAAAGCGTCTCGGTCACTATTAGACGTGAACTCTCTAGCGGCCTTTGCGCGGCAAACAGCTTCACCGGGAGATCCCATTTCAACTCAACTTCGTTTACATTCTCGTTAAAGTCCTTTATTTTTGGAAAGTATATGAGTTAATTTTGTCATCATGAACAAGAGAGGACTTTATCCCCTTATGTCATAAAACATGAAATAAGGAGAAGAATGCACTAGGCTAAATGCGAAAACAAAGCCAGGACTAAAAAAGGGTAAAACTTGTAAATTTTCTGATTAGAATAAACGTAGCTGAGAGTGAGAAGGGCTAGTCGAGTGGTTTGTCTATGTCAGGCGACTGTGCCTTGAGTGACTTTTCTTTCATTTTTATTGATGGGATACCTCATGAAAATGTTGTGGCTCGCGGCGAATCTCCTGGCTGGCTCCCATTCATACCAGCAAGACAAGTTTAATTAAAAGCGGGTTTCACTGGGTGAAAATCAGAAACAAAGACACATGATAGGTGTTTCATCTCACAGTTAAGAGATAGTGGATGGTATTTTCTTCAGAATCTCACAATACGCGGAATTTATGTACAGAGTAGACACTATAAGTTGCTTCCAAATGTTTGTGAACAAGTCTCCTAGCTAATTATGGTTTAAAGCGAGGCTGGTTCATATCAAAGGTGTCTAAGTACTTTTCTGAGGTGATCATTGGCATATTTTATGCTTTCTCCCGGGAGTAGGTGAGGGTTGGGGGGAGGGGAAAGAAATTCCTTGATTCGCCCGAACGGGTAGGTGCCGTAACAATAGGGTGCGAATTTTTTATCTCGTGGTCTTAAGACTTACTAAAAGTAGGACTACAATTTCATTATTTAGAGTTTCTTAGTGTGGGGATAGCTTTGATGGTTGACCTTTTTAAAAAAAAATTCTTCGACTTTGATGTTTGACAGTTGACTTTAATTAGAATGACATTTCTTCTTTGAGTTAGGTTTAATTTGAAGTTTTCAATCAAACTATTTCGAATCACTTTTGTAGTTTACTGAAAACACATCTAGAAGAAAATCGATTTATTTAAACAAGAGAGGATAAACTCTATTGACATTAAGAAAGCAATGATCTAACAAAAGTACACTGACAAAATGCTCCTTTGTGTTCTTGAAAGTTTTCAATTCACAATCAGTGTTAAGCTAACAGTAAAGGATTCAAAACTTCAGCGAACTGAAAACCTCGTCTGGATTCACTTTACGGAACTGGAACAAGTTGTTCTTCGACACGAGCATGATCAAAGCGGAGAAGAACAGAAGCGTTAATGAACAGCCGACAAATAATCCTCCTTGTCCTGGTACAATAAAAAAGATAGATTTGAGGACAATTCATGAGTCATTTATTTCCATGGCTAATGGACTAACTATAGTGAAAAAGTAAGTTGTTTTACGAAAAACAGAAAAAAACAGTCTTTCTTGCGATCGTGACAAGTGATAAAACAGTAGGTTGATCATTAATTAAGAGTTGAATGAGGTATACCTTCTGACGGAGAAAGATGTAAAAGAACTTCAGTGCCATATTACGAAAGACAAACTTAACACACCTTATTGTTATAACACTCCTGCTTTAAAAGAAGCTTTTAGTCCCTTGTTCACAGTGGTAGAGTTTCTGTCACTCATAACCTGAACCCAAACCATGTTCCCTTGACTCAGTATCGAGTTGAGAGGATTTAAACACGATTGCCGGGATTAAGCCGGGATTAAGCGAATTTTTTAGATGGTGTATCTCCAACCTCGTAGCTCGCATCCTTTTAAAATTTGTATTTCCACGAGCGTCCTGAGGACGCCTGTGGAAATACAAAGCCAAACGGTCAGGATTGGACAAAAATGGTCAAGTATTGATTTACGATCACTAACTATGATAGATGCCTGAGCGAACTCAACATAATCGTTTATATCGAAGTCTATCTGGACCTTCCGTCCCTAAGGGACGATTAAAATCCACTATTCTGCGTAATCTAAGGGGTAGCTCTCAAGGTCGACTTTTGGTGTGCCAAACTCAATAGTTTTATCTTCGCTTGCATTCAGATAATTTGCTTTACCCCCTGCAAAATAAAATAAGTCTGTTACTACATGAAGAATAAAACGAAATCAATAAAAGTTATATGTTTGATGACAAAAAAGAAATCAGAATGTTATGAAAACAGAATTTTAAAAACGGAATATTAAGAAAAATTCACCCCATTCGACACGCCCTCGACCTTAATGAAGACTCGCTCCATTACATGTTAATTTGCTTGCGCGACTAACTTAGCTATCAAAACTTGCAAGTAATACAATGGATGAAGGTTTTATAGTACCATTGAAATGCATATGGTAGAGGGGCGAATCGTCCGGAGATAAGGCGCGTAATTATTGTGAGAACATGGCAAATGACCACTTGCGGGTGGCTTTTGGGTTCTTCAACTCATCGAATAAACAAAAAGGGCTTGATGTGGCTGGAGGAATTAAAGATTGAGCATATTTTTGACTAAGTCGAGTTCATCTAGTTGGGGCTGATAGTAAAGTTTCCGTGTAAACTGAATGCCAGAAAACGATGCGAATTGTCCGGGAGGAAAATTGTACGTTCCCTTCTAGCCTCTTCCAATGGGAAAACAACAATAACAAAAACAAAACAAAAAGGAAAAAAGAAGCAAAAGCAAGATATCTCGTTTCATTGTACTCTTCCCGTTAATTTGAACTGTTAAGCCTCAACTTCGTTGCTAATCTTAGTTTTGTTGGATTAAATCGGCTAAATGGGCTATGACCTCGGGCTTCTTTCCCGATTGCTCTCTGCTCATCTTGCTTTAGTTCATGTACCTCTGTCTGCTCTATAGCTGCAGTGTTAACCAACTTATCGGGAGCAAGTTTGACAATGATCCCCTTTCATTGTTTGGACATAAGAGAATAAAAAACTGGGTCTATTAGATATAGTCAAGGGCTGGTGATAGACTTTCCTCGTTAAATTGAAAGAAATAGACAAAGATTCTTTGGTGGTTTAACTTTTTTAGAAAGTTTCCATTTTTTTCTCAGCATTTTCGCGATCGGACTTTGTTAAAGTATCATCCAAAACGACATTTTGTCGTTTCACAGTAGTTTTATAGGAAATTTACCCTAAAACTTGTGTTTTGCTTATCTTCTTGTTTGATTAATGGCCTTTTTCTCGTTTCCTTGTTGGTTGTTTGTTCAGTTATTACCCGCGCCCCTGTTCCGGTGGAGCGCTTATTCGAAGCATTCTTCCACATATGGCAAAACTTCATATGCAGTTGGATAGTTTGACTGGTCATTGAATTTTTATACCTTTACGAAGCAGTGATTCAAGCTGAAAATTCAAGGGAAGTTCCAGAAAGTTGTTCGAAACTTCTATTATTTGGTAATCTCATTAAAAAAGATTATTTATATACAAAAGGACGCACATTATTAGAAAACTACAAAAAATATTCTGTAGTTAAAGTTTTCTTTTTTTCTCTCCTTTTAAGTGCGGGAATGGGGGAAAGGTGGGGAAAGGGGGAAGAGAGAGCACACGCGTTAGCTAGCAGCGCTCGTGGGAAAGAGGAAGCGAATCCTTTGTTCTAACTGACTACCTGAGCGAGGAAGATCGACCTATCTTGCCCAATCGGGATTGCCCGTGCGAGAATAAATTGCTTCGAGGATTTACAGTGTTTGTGATTTTAGGAAAATGTCAGCAATGGAGTCTTAAAAAGCGGCATATGACTTTCAGAACAAAGAGAGGATGAACGAGTTTCGTGAGCCTTTAATTGTGCAATAAAAACCTGAAAATACCAAGACTAGAACACAAAGTGATAAGTCACTCTTGATTCTTACTAGTGATACATGTTTGTTATATGATAAATCGTTGATTTAGCAAGCTTGTTGGGTCAAGATGGCTGAATGTTAGCTCCGTTTTATTTTTTTTAGTCCAGTTTTTGCTTTTTTATGCACCTTGATTTCGTCCCAGCCATAAGAATGCAAAAAAAGAAAAAAAAACTTTGACAATGTCCTGCCATCTTGTCCTCACGCTTGGCCAATAACGCATATATACTAAATTACTTTTAAGATGCACATAATGTTTTTCAAGCTTTTTCAAATCTAAGGGCTTTCACACCGGTTACATTTCGTTTATCTTGTACTAAATTTATGCATACAAATGAAATCGATTTAGCTATAAAACTGATCCGAAAAACTTTTTAACGCTAAAAAAAAAAACTTCAATACGCAGATAAATTCGATCCGCTAACAGCTAAAAATGATCTAAAAGAAAGATTCCCGGGACTAAACTTCACATTAAAATCCTTGATATTACAACTTTTCAGTCCACATAAGAGTTAAGCTAAATGCATATGATTAAAAACTTCAGCGATCTAAAGACTTCTCCTGGATACGCTTGACAGGACTAGAACAAGTTATTCTTTGACACATGCATGATCAAAGCTGAGAAATGAAGAAGCATCATTGGACGGCTTACAGGCAATCCGCTTCCCCGTCCTGAAAAAATGAGAAAGATAGATGTAAAAACAATATAAAAACCATGCCTTTTTTGTGGTTAGCTGACTAGATAGAGGAAAAAACGTTTGCTGTGCATAAAAAAACAAATCAAAAATAAAATTCAAAATAAACAAACGAACAGAAAAATTCAAACATTATCCCGTGGCGATCAAGTCAAGTTGTAAAACACTGAGATTATCTACTATGAGTAAATTGAGCTCCACTTTCCAAAGGAAAAGATGTAAAAGAACCTACGTGCCGCGTTACTAAAGATAGACGTAAAAAAAAACTCATCGATATAACACACCTGCTTTAAAAGAAGCTTTGAATCCCTTGTTTACAGTAGTGGAGTTTCTGTCACTCAGGAACTGAACCCAAACCATGTTCCCTTGACTCAGTATCGAGTTTGGTTTTGTATTTCCACACAGGCGTCCTGTCAGGATTGGACCAAAATCGCCAACTATTGATTTGGGATCACCAACCATGATGGATGCTTCACGGAACTCAACATAATCGTTTTTGCAACCTTCACTGTCTTCCAGTTCAAATATATCAAAGTCTATCTGGACATTCCGTCCCTCAGGGACGATTAAAATCCACTGTTCTACGTAATTTGAGGGGTAGTTCTCAATGTCGACTTTTGGTGTGCCAAACTCAACAGTTTCATCTTCGGTTGCATTCAGATAGTTTATTTCACCCACTGCAAAATGAAAGTAGTCTGTTACCACATGAAAAAGTAACGAAATCAATAAAGGTTATCAAGAGAATACGTCTGCTTTGATTTGAAAAAATATGCGCGTGTGTAGCAACATTGATTGTCAGGCTCATACCCTGACACAGCTTAGCTTGTGAGTAAACACACCCTGTGGTTGGAAGGTGGTGAGGAGTCTTAAGCAGAAGGCTTTGGAGGGGTTGCAAATATCTGCCGGCTCCAGCCATTGTAAATGGTGGGAAGGGGGGGAGCTTAACGTCTAGACCAGCAACGGTACGCAGAGTGGGTCAGTGGCAATTGTGTGTCCAAAGCCCATGGGTAGGGAGGGTAGATTTTGGACTCCTCAGTCTCAAACTGTAGTTTGCCCGTGGGCTGAAAAGAGCTTCTTAGCTTATTTTGACAAAGTACTGTGTTGCCGGACGGCCGTCAGGCTCATGCCTGGTCACTGCTCAGTCAGTGGGCCAAGACATCGCCCGCCCTCCAGCCAGCCAGCCTAGCCAATGGAAGTGCAGAGAAATCAAGGTCAAGTCAGCACCTACATGCAGCCCAGTTACAGGCCCACTCAAGGGTGGGTTGCAAATGGCTGTTACTAAAGGTCAGCCGGGGTAAGGAGGGTAGGGTTTTTCCACCCTAAGGTCAACTAGAGTTTTCTCTGAGACTGGAAAGGGTTTGTCTTACTCATCTTGGTGGCACTCTATTTTGCAGGAGTGGTAGTCTGCCTTGTGCTCCATGGCTGATAAAACTTTAACCATTGGCTGTAGAAGCCATCACCCTATTGAGACCCTCATTGTATAGCTATTACCCACCTGAACTGGACTTGGCTATGAAGGTCAACTTAAATCCTGTGTAATGTGCAGTATCATCCGACACGAAGCGAAGATAGCCCGTCGATCCGACGGTAAATTCAGGTTGCCAGTAGACGTTGAAGATATATCCTTGTAAATAGTTGTAACTATTTCGTCCACACAATTTGAACTGCTGGTGCAAATCGCTGTAGGTAGTTCCTCTTTGAAGATAGTCGCACTTACAAGCAGAGCACATTTCTACGTCAAACCTGGGAAAAATATTACAAACCGATATAACTGGTTTTCACTTCTTACCAACCTTAAGGAGAAAGTAAAGATTGATCTATTGGAGAAGATAAATTACTTTGAGTGTATTTACAATGTTTTTATCCTTAGTCTGACTGTGTTGGGCCTTAAAAGTCCCGTTACAGGATTAATTGATTACTAATATAATTGAAATGAGTAAAGTGCAATTTGGTCTGAAATCATACGCGTGATTTCAAAATCGAACGGGCGCGCAGAAGAAGTTTCATTTGTAGTTACAAGTATGATTTCAGACCAAAATTGCATCACACAGAGTTCAGTTACCACTTTATTACATCCATTTTGAAAACGCAAAATTCAGTCCCTCAAATACAGGATTTTTCAGTTAGTCTGCGAAAATATTATATTGATCCAGTTCTGCGTTCTCGTTGGCTTTGGAAAAGGTGCGATTAATAGCAAAAAAGGTGCAGTTCGTGATTTAATCGTCGTACCAATGAGAGGAAAGCAGTTTAATTTGCAAGGATCTCCAGCGATTTCCGAATGAGTGAAAGATATTCGTAATTATATCGATGGTGATTATCAACACAATTATCGGTCATTATCATAACATCAAAATACATACGAAAGGCAATCTGGTGATTGCCCTGGTTACTTGAGTGTTACACCTCAATCATTTGCAGTTTCATCCACCAAATATCTTCGTCCTCTTTTTCTGATTTTATATCGTAATCAGAAAGAAAGAAAACACGCTGACCAAGCAGCCTTCGAAAAAAAATGCCGTGGCTCGAGCATTTTTCCAATATTCTTTCTTCAAAGTGGTTGACACTGCTCTCGCTCTTTTTAAGATCATGCAAGCTACGAGGTTGGAGATGCACCATCTGAAGAATTCGCTTAATTCCGCCGGCGATCATTTTTATATCCTCTCGGGAACTACTATTATATTTCAGAGGGTTCAAAGGTAATTTTCTGAGTTGTTACGGAATGACTTTGTGATTTTGTTTGTCTCTGCTTTTTAATATCCGTTAAGATATTGATTGACGGCAGCTTGAAATGAAATCGAAATGAAATGTGAGCTTCAGAGTTTGCATGTTACTGACGAGTGTTATACATGGAAACTTACCTGGAAATACGATACTGAATGCCATAATAAGTGTCGGGAACCGTAATCCTCCAACATTTGGTCTCATTCGTACCATAAGTACCTGACTCAGGATATACAAGCTCACCACTGGGAGCTGTGATGTTCGTTATGCCATTGGGACAAACTATTGTGAAGACAAAGAGTAAGTTGAAATATTGACTTCATATCTTACCAAATTGAGAGAACCCATTAGAGATGATCCTGATACGAGGGAATCACTCGAACACTTAAGTAGAGTGGCAAGTTACTAACTTCCCCGAGAGGTAGATTATTTTATCACTGATACATTTGAATCTAAGTAACTCGAGCCTTTATTGACTCGTAGCTGGTGCGAAATAGAGCACACTTAATTCCCTCAGCGGAGCCTTATATCTAAGGAAATCTGGTGGCTTATCAAGCGAATAAAATTTGGGTTTTGCACCCTTAGCGTGCGAGCATGTAACTGTTATAACGTGCCGTGTGCGTGCGTTACCTTATTCCCTGAAAGGCCTTATTTATTTGTGACGTCGCTTTGTATATGCTTGAACTTTAGTCTCGAGTTTGCTTTGACTTTGGACTTGCGATTAGTGCCAAAAACTTGTGAAGATTGTCTATCGGAGAGTAGGTATTAAGGTTGTAGTCGATATCTTCCTGCTATTAATTACAATCACTAAAAACGTTTGTTGGATTGAAGAACTGTTGATATTGGAACAATAACAAGTTTATTATAAACTGAATACATTTACAATGAATTTGCATTTTATACCGAAACAGTTCGGGTTTCAAACTTACTTGAATCGCATTGTCCTTTTTCAAAGAATAGTAATAAAACTGAAACAAGAAAAAATTCATTAGACACTAGAATGAAAAAAAACAATGCAGGAGGTAGCCATATAGACTGCTCTTTATCTGTACTTTTTCATATAATGCAGCAAGAACCAAGGCGAGAAGCAAGATAAAATAATGGGACATTATTTTGTCTAGTCTGGAAGAGATTAGAACAAGACAGGGCTTTAATCGCAAAAGCGAAAAAATAACCGGAGATGAAATAAAACACAAAATGAAATACAAATTATTTCGAAACTAAAATTTGCTTCCTCAAATAAAGGCAAGTTACTACATAACCATTTCCATTAGGTGCAGCGCTTGGGAAGCTCGGCGTCTGCATAACAATCGCCCTGAGGCCATAATTTCTGGACTGCGGTGTTTCTGGATGTTTCTGAGACAAGCGTTTCTTTCTCTTATTGATTTCATAAGTGAATAGACTTCCGTCTATTTTGTACGATTTATTAGTAATTACCCAGTGTCGCCTATTTTATGAACAAGGATGTGCTCCATTTTCTTAAAAATACTCACTGTGCTTTATAAACATCGGCAGCATCATTTCTAGAAGTATCAAACATCAGACAGTCTACACTCAAAAAAAACAAATTTTGACATATTTCCATCAGTCTGAACGACTTTGGTTGTTTTGCAGCCTCAACTACTTTTTGAAGGTGTAGTTGTACAGATGAAAACGTAAACGTGCAATTCAGCACGCAAAGAATTCTAGATATGATTTTTCAAATCTAAATGTAGGTGAGAAAGTACATGTGCAGGCTATTCTCCTTTTCAAATGGATTAGCTTAAGCCTTGAAATTTATCAATTGCTGAAGGCCTTGTTTAATATAGTGTGACGTCGCATTCTACACGCTTGAACTTTAGACTCGAGTTTGCTTTAACTTTGGACTCCCGATTAGTGCGAAAAACTTATGAAGATCGTCGATCTGAGAGTAGGTATTGAGGTTGTAATCAATATCTTTCTGCTATTAATCACAATCATTAAAAACGTTCGTGGGGTTGAAGAACTGTTGATATTGGAACTAACAACAAGTATATTATAAACTGAATACATTTACAATGAATTTTTATTTTACACCGAAACAATTAGGGTTGAAACTTACTTGAATCGCATTGTCCTTTTTAAAAGAATAATAATAAAATTGAAACAAGAAAAAGTTCATCAGACATTTGACTGAAAAAAGATGCAAGAGAGGGCCATATAGACTGCTTTTTATCTGTATATTTTTGACATAACGCAGCAAGAACCTAGGCAAGAATCAACGGAGAACAATGGGACGTTATTTTCTCTTGTCCAGAAGAGATTGGGACGAGACAGGGTTTTAATCCCAAAGGAGAAAAATAACGGAGATAAAATAAAACACAAGATAAAATACAAATTAATTCGAAACTAAAATTTGCTTCCTTAAATGAATGCAAGTTACTACAAAATCATTTTCATTAGGCGCAGCGCATGAGAAGCTCGGCATCTGCAAAATAATCGCTCTGAGGCCATAATTTCTCTGCTGCGCTGTTTCTGAATGTTTCTAAGACAAGCATTTCTTTCTCTTATTGATTTCATGAGTGAATGGACCTCCGCTTCACCAGTGAATTATTTCGTACGGTTTATTAGAACTTAAAAGACCCAGCTTATCAAAATGAAATAAGCCAAAAAGATTTCATTCACTTTAAATACGGCCAGGTTAACGAAAGTACTCTGACTCCTTGCAAAGGTTGCGCAGGATTTACTCGGTTTTGAATGGGATTTACGAAGGCCCTGTCAAGCCCATAAGCGAGCTGTTAGATCCTTATCACAATTTTCACAAAGATTTACAGGCTAAAAGACATAAAGGAAATAAAAATCAAAAGAAATTAACTTGAAAGCGGGAAAAATGATACAGGTGTGTCGCTCTCTGGGAAGTTAGGATGTTTTGATACATGAGGGATGAACAACTTACCAATGACAGAAGCAGCTGTAATGAGTTGGTTGGATTTAAACACTCCCATTCTTCCACACGGTAAATTTCTTTTAGTCTATAACAGTAAAATATCAGGATTCACTGGGTAGAGTACGACAAAGGCCAGCGTGGTTGGTAAAATAACAGTGACCTTATCCAAATTTGTTTCATATATTGACCGCAGTTTTCCTTTGTCTACAACCGAGGGGGGCATTGGGATTTTCGGTTTTGCTGTTTTGGCAATTTTTTAGATCGGTTTTTCGGTTTCTGTGCCAATAAACCTCGGTTTTTCGGTTTTGGTGTTCATTGCGGTTTGCAGATTTCCCGTTTTTCAGCATTCGGTTTTCGGTTTTCGCGAAAAATAGTGACGGGTTTTCGGATTTGATATCCGATGCGGTTTTCGGCTTTTTCCTATTTGACCAGAGGCAGCCCAAGCTCCAGCTGAGAGATGATCATCTTACGAAATAACAGTCATGGCGAATTAAAAGAGTTTGTATGGGAATATTTACGACCGCTTTAAGGAATAAAAAGATAAGTCAAATTCCCACAAAAAATACCTCACCTTACTTCCACACTGCATTTCTTTTTATCTGACCGCTTAGTACGTTGAAGGGAACCCAGATAAGCGAGTTATCTATTTCGAGGTTTTCTACGTTCATAATAAAAGGGCTTTTATTATGTACGTACAAGAGAGAAACAAAAAACAGTGGACGAACGGACCGCATAGCCATCGAAACCGATGATCAGTTGGCCCTGGAGCTACCAGACAAGTTAATGGAAAAGACAGACGGCAAAGTAAGCAAACATGTGTACAATTGTCGCCTTTATTAATTAAGCTGTACTGAATAATATGGGGCTTATAACTGTATATGGTTAGTTCCATGTATAAACTGTGTTAATTCTCCATATCAAGCAATATAAGGAACATGTCAAATGCGTTCTCGATGTCTTAGTAAGAAACGGTAACTTCAAATTGGTAAAACTTTGAATGGAGTTCACCAATTAATTGTTGTTTTCCTTTTAGTTTTTGTGTATCCAATCAAAATATCGTTTGGGAAAAAAATGTCCCACAATCGTGATAACGGCTGCAAGACCCGAGTTCTAGCTCCACTACCTCATCAACGGATGTTGAAACAACGAATGGGAAGTCAAAAGTAAACAAAGACGGGAGTATGCCCTTAAAAATGAGGAAAAAGAAAATCTGAACAAAGGTAGTCTGATTCTTATTAACCGCCTACAATATATCACAGAATATAAGTAAGAGGAATCAGACAACTTAAATGATTAATCAGAGGTCCTTGAGGTTAAGATCAAATGCATGAGTTATATAAAGTGTGTTTTATATTTATAAGCCTTTGCAAAAATTAACGGTCACTTTGCACAAAATCCGCCATGCTGTAGGGCAAGCTTGTTCTTATTTTCGCACCGCTACATCCAAAACAAAGCAAAGTCGAGCTGATGGTTTAAGTCGCTTTGTTTACATTTCCTAGTGACGGCATAGTGATAGGCTCGCTCTCCAGCATGGCAGCTTTGTATGAATTTTTACAAGTAAATCTTTTCTGTTGATGAAATAAATAAACTATTGCAAAAAAAAGTGTTCCTTGGAAATTAACACGATAGTTAAGTCACAAGTCTCGCGAGTGAGTGTTTATCATTACTACACTCACCTTATCAAACCAATCCACCGATTATATTCTTTTAGCTTCTTATTTGCTGGAAAACTTGAAGAACCTACAGTTGTGGCTTTCTGACTGGTGTTTACAATCGGGAACAAAGCATTGGCACATGCTGAACTTTCACCTTTACGATAAGATAACAACACGAAAATCAGTCACGCTCTTTGAAAAAATAATGCCCAGAAAGGAATAACTTTACAAAGGAAAACTCACTAACCAGGGTAGCTGTTTTTCTAACGTTTTTTGTTAGTTAAGATCTTCTTTGTTAAAAATAATTGAAAAATCACAGCAAGAGAACGGACAAAAGACCAGCTGAGTGCGTGTCACGCTCTAGACGCCATCTTGAATGCCATTTGTTTAGAGCCGAAAATTTTCGTCGCTGAGCAACGTGACGTCACACTTAAGGACTCTATATTTTTAAACTTTCAGATCTTGCATCAAGAAATGGCAGCGTGATTGTCACAGCCACACCAACGTGAAAGACCGTGGTAAACTTCATCACTGGCCATGGAAAATAAGACGTGGGCTTTGTCAAACCAACATACAGCTTTGTTGTGACAACAGCCATGCTGGAAGGTTATTCAACTTTCACCGACGTAAGTATGTGTTGTAATTAAAGTTGTTATTTACCGAGCAAGACATTGAAAATTCCTCTTGTATTTCTTATTTGTCGTGCATGTCTCGATAACAAACACAAGTTGACACAAATGGGATGAGTCGTCAATCAACTATTACAGGATTTCTGACTGGTTCAAAACGAAAACAGACTGTTGGGCCATTTGAACAGGAAACTCAGAAGAAAAATACGAAGATTCAGAAATGCTCAGAAGGTTCTAAGGCAATCGACTCGGACCTTGACCTTTTGGACTGTAAACAGTAAATATAATTTTGCTGTGTCCGATGTAAATCTACATGAAATACATTATTAAACATTAATAACTGAAACATTGATCTGTAAGAAATACACAATAAACGTCAGAAAGTTTTCATTCTCTCAATGCTTTTGAGTTAAAACATTTCAAGCACGGTCAATTATAGATACCATAAAAAAATTCTTTTCTAAGAATTGCAAAACCTTGAATTTGTCGTTCTATAGGTTAATTATCCGCTTTATTGAGTCTAAAGTCAGATAACACTAATAGGGCATTTTAAACGTCGGTTATCGGATTAACTTTGCTCTGTAGATTATCTTAGTGGAGAGGTGATAATGAGGGTCCTCAGGACATCTCTGATTCTGACAACAACAGCGACTCAAGTGATGACCGTATGAAAGAGTCTGAAGTAGAATCAGATTTGGATGAAGATGATGTGTTATTGTGATGAAAAGGCATGTGACAGTGATATTGACAAGGATGATTTGAAGACGATTTACGTCAGCATTGATAGCTTACAAATAAAGCTCAACGAGCTTATCAAAAGAGGCAAAATTCACAAGGACAGAATTTTTTACAAGGTCGTAAATGATCACGTAGAAATAGTGTACGATCCGTTTCATCCTTATGACCGTGAGGTTATTGAGTTCTTTGACACGATCACATACCTGGGTGGTAAGGCTACGGCCTCCTTCATGAGAGGTCCTATGAACCTTGGCGATGGTAAGGGCAGCCACAGGACGTAAGAAAAGATAATAAATCTGAGTGGATCGGAGTTACCAGGCTGGCTTTACACCAGACCCAGGGGCGAGACTGCTCCTCTTCTTAAGTCTGATAGAAGTGACACCATGTGTCTTGGAAAACGATGGAATGTCTTTGAAACCATCGATAGAATGCGATTTGCGCCTTAAGGGAAAATTTTGAACTAAAATTTAAATTTGATCTCGCCTATGTCAAAGAGCACACTGATCCTTCTGCTGATGACCTTCGTAACAATATCAGAGGCTATTGTTTCATCGTTAACAACCTTAGACAAAAAATTCAGTTTACCTTGTGCTGTTGATTACGCGACACAGAAAGGAAAAACTGGGGAGGCAATGGCAAATGAGTTTGAAATCATCTCAAGACAGTTCAGGCGTGTGAGGCATGCCAAAGGAGCGCCCCAGGCCAGCGGAATATTTTTAAATTGGAAAACATCAGATGTGAAAGCTTTTGTAACGTTTTCTTTGAGAAAAAAAGATGTCTGTGAACAATGTCAGGGTCATTGCCCTGATAATGGGCTCATTTGTAGACGCATGGTTGTCTTAGTTCTGTCGACAGATTGTGAGTCGGGTAACAAAACGGCGTTTGAGATTATCAAGTCAAAAATCGTTAAAGGTGAAACTGATCCGTGGTTGTGGCTAATCTCGATTTTGTCTGACTACCCTAATGTAGGCAAAAGCCATAAGGCATCATTTTCAAACTGGTGGCTGAAATGTGGAGATGAACGATCCAACCTCTCCCAGCTAAGAAACTTGCGAAACAGATCGAACGACACTACTAAGGAAAAGTTTCGAAAATTGGTTTCGAAGGATGATCATATGAAAATCAAGGATCGACAAGACTCTTTGCCGTTCTTGAACTGAGCAAGCAAAACTTGATTGACGAATTGGGTCGAATTAGGTAAGTCTGTCATATCAGAACTTGACAAGTTTACGCAACAAAATCGCACGAGAATGATACCATCACCCATAAGTATTGCTGTTGCAAATTATGTGTGGATTCTTTTCCAGGCATTTGATGCGAAGTCAAATACATCCAAATTATCCAAGGCTCGATTGCACAGTCCTGTTGATAAATTAAGCTCACTTTAAAAAGGTAAAGTCACTGCTTTGTGATTGTATCATCAGTACTGATGATTGGGCTTCGTTCAAACTCTGAAAATTACTGCGATTTTAAGGTTACTCTAAACCCTAACGGGTTAGCCGAAATTATTTTTTAAGTCGAATAATTGAGAACATTGTATTTTCGTGAAAATGTTCGTAAAGTATGAAGGGTCTCTATCACAATTAGACGTGAACTAGCGGCCTTTGCGCGGCAAACAGCTTCATCGGAGGATCTTATTTCAACTCAACTTTGTTTACATTCTCGTTTGAGTCCTTTATTTTTGGAAAGTACATGAGTCAATTTGTCATCATGAATAAGAGAGAAGTTTATCCTCTCATGTCAGAAACATGAAAGAAGGAGAAAAATGCACTCGTCTAAAAGCGAAAACAAAACCAGGACTGTTGAAAAAAGCAAAAACTTTTTAATTTCCTGATTAGAAAATACTTAAGCGAGAGTGAGAAGGGCTAGTCGAGTAGAATGTACATTTCAGGTAGGTCTGTGCCTTGAGTGACTTTTTTTATCAGTTTGGTAGATGGAATGCCTCATGAAAATATTATGGCTCACAACGAATCTTCTGGCTGGTTCCTATTCACACCAGTAAGACATGTTTAATTAAAGCGGGTTTCACTAGATGAAAATCAGAAATAGATGTTTCCTCCCACCGTTGAGAGATAGTGGATGGTATTTACTTCATAATCTCGCAACACAATGCAATTTTTGCAGAATTTATGTACAGAAAAAGGTGCAAGTGAGTAAACACTACAAGTTGCTTCTGAATATTAGTGAATAAGTCTCCCAGCTAATTATAGTTTAAAGAGAGGCTGGTTCACATCAAAGGTGTCTCTAGGTACTCCAGTTTCTGAGGTGATCATTAAAATATTTCATGTTTTCGCCCAGGAGTGGGTGAGTGGGGGGAACACTCTTTGTTTGGCCTGAAGGGGTAGGTGCCGTAAAAATAGGGTGAATTTTTTATTTCGTGGTCTTTAGTCTCACTAAAAGTAGGGCTACAATTTCATTATTCAGAGGTTCTTAGTGTGGGGATTGTTTTGATGGTTTTGGACTTTGACGTTTTGACAGTTGACTATTATTATGACATTTCTTCCTTGAGTTAGGTTTAATTTAAAGTTTCAATCAAACTATTTCAAATCACTTTTGAGACAAAAAGTAAACCGACAACACATTGAAAAGAAAATCGATTTTTAAGCAATGACATAAGAAAGTACACTGCTCTTCTGTGTTCTTGAAAGCTTTCAATTCACAGTCAGTGTTGAGCTAACAGTAGAGGATTCAAAACTTCAGCGAACTGAAAACCTCGTCTGGATTCACCTGTCGGAACTAGAACAAGTTGTTCTTCGACACGAGCATGATCAGAGCTGAGAATAACAGAATCGTCAATGGACATCTGACAAACAATCTTCCCTGTCCAACAAAATAGATAGATTTGAGGAAAATTAATTAGTTATTTATCCTCATGCATGGCTAATTGACTAAGTATAGAGGAAAAGTAAGTTATCTTAAGAAAGAAAAAACAGAAGAAAAAATAGTCTTTTCTGCAATTGTTGCAAGTGATAAAGCAGTAACTTGATCATTAATTAAGAGCTGAATGAGCTATACCTTTTGACAGAGAAAGATGTAAAAGAACTTCTGTGCCACGTTACGAAAGACAAACTTAACACACTTTATTTTTAGAACACAACTGCTCTAAAGGAAGCTTTGAGTCTCTTGTTTACAGTAGTAGAGTTTCTGTCACTTATGAACTGAAGCCAAACCATGTTCCCTTGTCTCAGTATCGAGTTTTTCTTTGTATTTGCACACAGACGATTTGTCAGGATTGGACCAAAATGGCCAAGTATTGATTCGGAATCACCAACCACGATGGATGTTCACGGAACTCTACATAATCGTTTTTTCAATCCTTGCAGTCTTCCAGTTCAAATATGTCGAAGTCTTTCTGGACCGTCCGTCCCTCAGGGACGATTAAAATCCACTGTTCTTGCATTCAGATAGTTTGCTTCACCCGCTGCAAAATAAAATAAATCAGTTACTGCATGAAGAATAAAACGAAATCAGTAAAGTTTATATATTTGATAACAACAAAGAAACCAGAAAAAAACCTGTGTGTTTGTAAGTTTATTTTACCGCAATGTTCTTAAAAAGGAATTTTAAGAAAAATTCACTCCATTCAACTCGCCCTCGATCTTAATGAAGACTTGCTCTATTACATGTTAATTAACTTGTACGACAAACTTAACTATCAAAACTTGCGAGTAATAAAGCGTATAAAGATTTTATAGTACCACTAAAAATGGATGTTGTAGAGGGACGAATCGTCCGGATATTAGGGGCGTAATTATCGTGAGAACATGGCAAATGACCATTGCGGGCGGCTTATGGGTTCTTCAACTCATCAAACAAACAAGAAAGGTTTGATATAGCTGGAGGAATTAAAGATTGAGCATATTTGTGACTATGAAAATATGAAAATGGTGCGAATTGTCCAGGAGGAAAATTGTACGTTCGCTTCTAGCCTCTTCCAATGGGAAAAACAACAATAACAAAAACAAAACGAAAAGGAAAGAAAAAGCAAAAGTAAAATATCTCTTTTCATTGTACTCTTCCCGTTAATTTGAACTGTTCAGCCTCGACTTCGTTGCCAATCCTAGTTTTTCTCGGTCAAGTCAAATCGGCTAAATAGGCCATGACCTCGGGCTGTTAGGTTTTTTCCCGATTGCTCTCTTCTCATCTTGCTTTAGTTCATTTACCTCTGTCTGCTCTATAGCTACAGTGTTTACCTACTGATCGGGAGTAAGTTTGCCAACGATCCCCTTTCATTGTTTGGACGTAAGACAGTAAAAAACTGGGTCTATTAGATATAGTCAAAGGCTGGTGATAGACTTTCCTCGTTAAATTAATAGAAATAGACAAAGATTCTTTGGTTGTTTAACTTTTTCAGAAAGTTGCCATCTTTTTTCTCAGCATTTTCGCGATTGGACTTTATAAAAGTATCATCCAAAATGACATTTTGTCGTTTCACAGTAGTTTTAGGGGAAATTTACCCCAAAACTTGTGTTTTTCCTATCTTCTTGTTGGATTGATGACCTTTTTTTCATTTCCTTGTTACTTTTTTGTTCAGTTATTACCCGCGCCCATGTTCTGGTGGAGCGCTTATTTGAAGCATTTTTCCGCATATAGCAAAACCTCATATGCAGTTGGATATTTTGACTGGTCATTGAATTTTTATACCTTTTCGAAGCAGTGATTCAAGGAGAAAATTCAAGGGAAGTTCCAGAAAGTCGTTCGAATACTTTGATTATTGGGTAATCTCATTTAAAAAATTATTTACATACAAAAGAAGGGCGCACATTATTAGAAAACTACAAAAAAATATTCTGTGGTTAAAGTTTTCTTTTTTTCATTCTTTTTAAGTACGGGGATGGGGGAAAGGTGGGGAAAGGGGGAAGAGGGAGCACGCGCGCTAGCTAGCAACGCTCGTGGGAAGGAGGAAGCGAATCCTTTGTTCTAACTGACTACCTGAGCGAGTAAGATCGACCTATCTTGCCCAATCGGGATTGCCCGAGCGGAAATAAATTGCTTCGAGGATTTACAGTTTTTGTGATTTTAGGACAATGTCAGCAATGGAGTCTTAAAAAGCGGCATATGACTGTCAGAACAAAGAGAGGATGAGCGAGTTTCGTGAGCCTTTTATTGTGCTATAAAAACCTGAAAATATCAAGACTAGAACACAAAGTGATAGGTCACTCTTGATTCTTACTAGTGATACATGTTTGTTATATGATAAATCCTTGATTTACCAAGCTTGTTGGGTCAAGATAGCTGAATGTTAGCCCCGTTTTGTTTTGTTTAGCCCCGTTGTTGATTTTTTATGCACTTAGACTTCGTCCCAGCCACAAGAATGCAAAAAAATAAAAGAAACTGTGACACTGTCCTGCCATCTTGTCCTCACGCTTGGCCTATAACGCATATATACTAAATTACTTTTAAGATGCACATTATGTTTTTCAAGCTTTTTCAAGTCTAAGGGCTTTCACACCGGTTACATTTCGTTTATCTTGTACTAAATTTATGCATACAAATGAAACCGATTTAGCTATAAAAGTGATCCGAAAAACTTTTTAACGCTAAAAAAAAAACCACAATACACAGATAAATTCGATCCGCTAACAGCTAAAAATGATCTAAAAGAAAGATTCCCGGGACTAAACTTCACACTAAAATCCTTGATATTATAACTTTTCAGTCCACATCAGAGTTAAGCTAAATGCATATGATTCAAAACTTCAGCGATCTAAAGACATCTGCTGGATACACTTGACAGGACTAGAACAAGTTATTCTTTGACACATGCATGATCAAAGCTAAGAAATGAAGAAGCATCATTGGACGGCTTACAGGCAATCCGCTTCCCCGTCCTGAAAAAATGAGAAAGATAGAAAGATAGATGTAAAGACAATATACAAACCATGCCTTTTTTGTGGTTAGTTGACTAGATAGAGGAAAAACGTTTGCTGTGTATAAAAAACAAATCAAAAATAAAATTCAAAACAAACAAACATAAAAACCCAAACATTGTCCTGCGGCGATCATGTCAAGTTGTAAAACACTGAGATTATCTACTATGAGTTGAATGAGCTCTACTTTCTTTTTCTACTTTACTTTATTTGCCGCGTTACTAAAGATAAACATAAAAAAAAAACTCATCGATATAACACACCTGCTTTGAAAGAAGCTTTGAATCCCTTGTTTACAGTAGTGGAATTACCGTCACTCAGGAACTGAACCCAAACCATGTTCCCTTGACTCAGTATCGAGTTTGGTTTTGTATTTCCACACAGGCGTCCAGTCAGGATTGGACCAATATCGCCATTGGAACTACCAGCCACGATGGATGCTTCACGGAACTCAACATAATCGTTTTTACAACCCTCACTGTCTTCCAGCTCAAATATATCAAAGTCTATCTGGACATTCCGTCCCTCAGGGACGATTAAAATCCACTGTTCTTCGTAATTTGAGGGGTAGTTCTCAATGTCGACTTTTGGTGTGCCAAACTCAATAGTTTCATCTTCGGTTGCATTCAGATAGTTAACTCTACCCGCTGCAAAATGAAAGTAGTCTGTTACCACATGGAAAATTAACGAAATCAATAAAACTTATCAAGAGAATACGTCTGCTTTGATTTGAAAAAATATGCCCGTGTATAGCAACATTGATTGTCAGGCTCATACCTTGACACAGTTAAGCTTGTGGGTAAATAACCTGTGGTTAGAGGGTGGTGGAGAGTATAAAGCAGCAGGCTTAGGAGGGGTTGCAAATATATGCCGGCTCTAGCCATTGTAAATGGAGGGGGGGCGAGCTTAATGTCTAGACCAGCAATGGTAAGCAGGGTGAGTCAGTGGCAGTTGTGTGTCCAAAGCCCAGGGGTAGGGAGGGTAGGTTTTGGGGCTGAGGAGGGGTTGCAAATATATGCCGGCTCCAGCCATTGTAAATGGTGGGAGTGGTAGCTTAATTTCTAAACCAGCAACGGTAAGCAGGGTGGGTCAGAGGCAGTTGAGTGCCCAAAGCCCAGGGGTAGGGAGGGTAGGTTTGGGACTCCTCAGTCTCAAATTGTAGTTTGCCCGTGGGCTAAAAAGAGCTTCTTAGCATATTTTGACAAAGTACTGTTTTGCCAGATGGCCGTCAGGCTCATGCCTGACAACTGCTTAGTCAGTGGGCTAAGACATCGCCCGCCCTCCAGCCAGTCTAGCCAATGAAAATGCAGAGAAATTAAGGTCAAGGTAGCACCTACATGCAGCCCACTTACAGGCCCATTCAAGGGTGGGTTGCAAATGGCTGTAACTAAAGGTCAGCCGGGGTAAGGAGGGTAGGGTTTTTTCACCCCACGTTCAACTAGAGCTTTCTCTGAGACTGGAAAGGGCTTGTCTTTCTCATCTTGGTGGCACTCTATTTTGCAGGAGAGGTAGTCTGCCTTGTTCTCCATGGCAGATAAAACTTTAACCATTGGTTGTAGAAACCATCACCCCATTGAGACCCTCATTGTATAGTTATTACCCACCTGACCTGGACTTGGCTATGAAGGTCAACTTAAATCCTGTGTAATGTGCAGTATTATCCGACACGAAGCGAAGATAGCCCGTCGATCCGGAGGTAAATTCAGTTGGCCAGTAGACGTTGACGATATATCCTTGTAAATAGTTGTAATTATTTCGTCCACATAATTTTGGCTTCACGTGCAAATCGTTGTAGTAATTTCCTGTTTGAAGATAGTCGCACTTACAAGCAGTGCACATTTCTACGTCAACCCTGGGAAAAATATCGCAAACTGATATAACTGGTTTTCATTTCTTACCAACCTTAAGGAGAAAGTTAAGATTGATCTACTGGTGAAGATAAACTACTTTGAATATATTTACAATGTTTTTACCCTTAGTCTGACTGTTTTGGGCCTTAAAAGTCCCTTTACAGGATTGATTGATTACTGATATAATTGAAATGAGTAAAGTGCAATCTGGTCTGAAATCATACGCGTGATTTCAAAATCGAACAGGCGCGCAGAGCGAGTTTCCTTGGTAGTCACAAGTACGATTTCAGACCAAAATTGCATCACACAGAGTTCAGTTACCACTTTATTACATCGTCTCTCAAATACAGGATTTTTCAGTTGGTCTGCGAAAATATTATATTGATCCAGTACTGCTTTCTCATTGGCTTTGGAAAAGATGCGATTAAGAGCAAAAAAGGTGCAATTCGTGATTTAATCGTTGTACCAATGAGAAGAAAGCAGTTTAATTTGCAAGGATCTCCGGCGATTTCCAAGTGAGTGAAAGATATTTATAATTACATTGATGATGATTATTAACACAATTATCGGTCGTTATCATAACATCAAAATAAATTTTTTTTACTCTCGTCCTCTTTTTCTGATTTGGTATCGTAATCAGAAGGAAAGAAAACACGCTGACCGAGCTGCTTTCGAAAAAAAAAAGCCGTGGCTCGAGCATTTTTCAAATATTCTTTCGTCAAAGTGGTTGACGCTGCTCTCGCTCTTTTTAAGATCATGCAAGCTACGAGGTTGGAGATGCACCATCTGAAAAATTCGAATAATCCCGCCGGCGATCATCTTTAAATCCTCTCGGGAACTACTACCATATTTCAGGCGGTTCAAAGGTAATTTTCTGAGTTGTTGCAGAATGACTTTGTGATTTTTTTTTCTCTGCTTTTTAATGTCCGTGAAGATATTGATTGATGGCAGCTTGAATGATACCGAAATGAAATGTGAGCTTCAGAGTTTGCATGTTACTGACGAGTGTTATACATGGAAACTTACCTGGAAATACGATACTGAATGCCATCATAAGTGTCGGGAACCGTAATCCTCCAACATTTGGTCTCATTCTTACCATAAGTACCTGACTCAGGATATACAAGCTCACCACTGGGAGCTGTGATGTTCGTTATGCCATTGGGACAAACTATTTTGAAGACAAAGAGTAAGTTGAAATATTGACTTCATATCTTATCAAATTGAGAGAACCATTAGAGATGATCCTGATACGAGGGAGTCACTCGAACACTTAAGTAGAGTGGCAAGTTACTAACTTCCCCGAGAGATAGATTATTTTATCACTGATACATTTGAATCTAAGTAACTCGAGCCTTTATTGACTAGTAGCTGGTGCGAAAGAGAGCTAAAGCGCACTTAATTCCCTCAGCGGAGCCTTATATCTAAGGAAATTTGGTGGCTTATCAAGCGAATAAAATTTGGGTTTTGAAGTCATGACCAAATAGTCCATCCCGTCTGTCCATACCTCCCTATCTCAGATAGGGAATAGGAAACCGAAAAAGGGAAATGCAGAAGAAGGAAAACAGGAGAAATCCCATACAAGCCCATTGCTCGTGCATCAGATGATATGCAATCTAGTAAAGAGCAAAGGAGGAAAGTACTTGTCTTATACTGCTCATTTCGTGATTTACTTTGTGTCCTGAGTAGAATTATTCATTAATGAATAAAGGGGGTAAGTTTCTAAAGAAACTGTGGTGCTGTTTCGGTGGTAAAGTATAACAGGGTAATTAAGTATTATCAACTGAGTTGATAACGTAAATTGACCTCTGTAAAGAGTTTAAAAGCTGACGTTTCGAACGTTGGCCCTCCGTCTATCGCTCCCACGAAAGGCTGACGCCCGAAACGTCAGCTTTTAAAGTCTTTACGGTGGCCAATTTACGTTATCAACTCAGTTGACAATACTAAATTACACAATTATTCATTGTTTGATTTATTGTTATGAACACGTTGGATGGCAGATTTTTAGCTAACAGCTTGATGAAATCAGGGTAATTACCCGGTGTCGCCCATTTTCTGAATAAGGATGTGCTCCATTTTCTTAAAAATACTGCGCTGTGCTTCATAAACATCGGCAGCATCATTATTAGAATTGTCAAACATCAGACAGTCTACACCCGAAAAAACAAATTTTGACATATTTCCAGTCTGAACGACTCTGGTTGGGTGGCATTTCCACTGCTAAATGTTCCTTAGTCTGTCGAGAAAAGTAGATGGAGCCTCAACTACTTTTTGAAGGTGTAGGTGTACAGATGAAAATGTGAACTGTGCATTGTATGCCCAGCACGCATTAAACTCTAAACATGATTTTTAAAATCTTCATTTGCAGGCGATTCCCCTTTCAAATGGAATAGCTTAAGCTTTGAAATTTATTAATTGTGACCCTCCGCGGGATTTCAGGGAATAAGGTGAACGCACGCTCACGGTACAATAGCACGCTAAAACAAAAGAACGAGCTTTTAACACATTAGTTGCGTGTAAGTTACTGGCCTCATTAACTTTGTAGCCATTGTCTTGCTTCGCACGGTAGAAACAAAGAAACGTGTTAAGATCTTGCTCGCAAATTTGCACGATATAACACCGTGACCGTGCCAATTTTATAACACGCCTCTTAGCTCGTAAGATGCCAAAATCGGCGTACAACAGATAATACTCGGCTTCGCTTGGAAAGCTTTGTTTTACGCCGGCTAGCTAACGGTTATTTATTTTAAAAATGCTGGTTTGCATAGAGTAACGAACAGCGACCGCGTAGGGGACATGGAGCCGAAAATTCTTTGCTAAAGGATTCACAAAGATTCGGTACTGGGCTTATTAACTTCGTGAAGCGATAAGGATTTATATTTTACAAGGTTAGAATAAAGTTCATGTGTTCAAACTGAGCTCCCCTGGACCTTGCGAAACACGTCGTGCTCGCTGAATTCCTTGAAGGAAAGAGCCGTGATTTGCCGTAAATGTTTCCTTTTTTATCACAACTTTCGGATAGAACAGAAGATCTTCTTCATTTTCGCTTATATTCTATAGGTAATAACCTTTACAAACACCAATCTCACAATAATTTATTAAGAAGCTGACAAACACAAGTAACAAAGTAAGCTGGGTTGTACAAGATAAGCTAGCGTGTTAGGGAACAAAGGAACTTAGCGTGTTAGAAAAAAAAAACGATCTAACGTGTTATAGAAACAAAGCTCCATCGTGTTAGCCAGATATGAACAATAGCTACAACACGCTTTCCAAAATCAATTGTTTTTATGCGCATATCTGCACGGTAAGCGTGTCATGACGTTAGCGTGCGAGCGTGTTGTAACGTGCCGTGTGCGTGCGTTCACCTTATTCTCTTAGAGGCCTTGTTTAGTACAGTGTGACGTCGCGTTGTATCTGCTTGAACTTTACACTCGAGTTTGCATTAACTTTGAACTCGCGATTAGTGCCAAAAACTTGTGAATATCATCGAGGTTGTAATCCATATCTTTCTGCTATTAATTACAATAATTAAAAACGCGTTTGTTGGATTGAAGAACTGTTGATATTGGAACCAATAACAAGTATATTATAAACTGAATACATTTACAATGAATTCGCATTTTATACCGAAACAATAAGGGTTTCAAACTTACTTGAATCGCATTGTCCTTTTCCAAAGAATAGTAATAAAACTGAAACAATAAAAAATTCATGAGACATAAACTAATCTTTAAAAATGCAGGAGGTGGCCATATAGACTGGTTTTTGTTTGCACTTTTTTTTTAATGACGCTGTAAGAACCCTGGCGAGAAGCAAGATAAAACAATGGGACATTATTTTCTCTTGTCTAGAAGAGATTGGAACGAGACAGGGTTTTGATCGCAAAAGAGAAAAAATAAACTAAGAGGAAAAAATAACCGGAGATGAAATAAAACACAAAATGAAATGCAAATGACTTCGAAACTAAAATTTGCTTCCCCAAATGAAGGCAAGATACTACACAACCATTTTCATTGGGTGCAGCGCAAGGGAAGCTCAGCGTCTGCATAACAATCGCCCTGAGGCCATAATTTCTCGGCTGCGTTGTTTCTGGATGTATTTAGTATTTCTTTCTCTTATTGATTTCATAGGTGAATGGACCTCCGTGTATTTTTTACAGTTTATGAGGACTTATTAGACCCAGCAAATCAAAATGAAACTGGCTAAAAGGATTTAATTCAATTCAAATGCTATCAGGTTAACAATAGTACTCTTGACTCCTTACTAAAGTTGAGCAGGATGCAGTTGCGAATGGGTTTGCGAATGCCCTTTCAAATCTATAAGCGAGCTAGCACTGTTCGATCCTTGTCACATTGTCACAAAGATTTATAGGCTAAAAACATAAATGAAAATCAAAACCAAAAGAACTTAACTTGAAGGCGGGAAAAATGATTCATATGTGTCGCTCTCTGGGAAATTAGGGTGTTTTGATACACGAAGGATGAACAGCTTACCAATGACAGAAGCAGTTGTAGTGAGTTGGTTGGATTTGAATACTCCCATTCTTCCACACCGTAAATTTCCTCAGTTTATAACAGTAAAATATCAGGATTCACTGAGCTGAGTACGACAAAGACCAGCGTGGTTGGTAAGATAACAGTGACCTTATCGAAATATGTTTAACATATTGATCACAATTTTCCATTGTCTATAACCTAATATAGACATCAATGATCCACTTTCCCACGCGACGCAGTCGAGTGGTTTCATTTCAAAGTTTTGAACATTTGCATTTTTTTAATTTTTTCCAATTGTTTTTACAAGATTATTTTTTTCTCCGACGTGGCGAGGGTTCTATTACATGGAACGTTATTTTCATTGTCTATAACCTATTGACAATTGTTCTCGACGGGAGAGAGAATTTCGACAGTTAGGCCCGAGTCGCACCACAGTTTTTTTCGCACCACAGTTTTTTTTTTTGTTTAAGAAAAAAATTGTTAAAAAGTAGCGAAAAATAAGTGCGACCGTATTTGAAAAACTTGCCAAAGTTTTGCAAATTGCCAAATTTTCGCTAATTTTCAAAGGAACCGATGTCTCACCTCGGAGGCTTCCAACATTAATTTAACTCTCGGTATTGCACGGCATTACGAGAAATTTTCCAACTGAGGCCATAATTTCTCAGCTGCGCTGTTTCTGGATGTTTCTAAAAAACAAGCATTTCTTTCTCTTATTGATTTCATAAGTGAATGGACTTCCGTCTATTTTGTACGGTTTATTAGAACTTATTAGACCCAAATAATCAAAATGAAACTAGCTAAAAGGATCTAATTCGCTTTAAATACTACCAGGTTAACGAAAGTACTCTTGACTCCTTGCGAAAGTTGAGCACGATGTATGCTGTTTCGAACGGGGTTTGCGAACGCCCCTGTTAAATTTATAAGCGAGCTGTTCGATGCTTTTGACATTATCATAAAGATTTCTAGGCTAAAAGACATAAAGGAAATGAAAATCAAAAGAACTTAACTTGAAAGCGGGAAAAATTATACTAGGTTATCGCTCAGTGGGAAATTAGGATGTTTTGATGCTTGAGGGATGAACAACTTTAGCAATGACAGAAGCAGCTGTAATGATTTCGTTGGATTTAAATTCCCCCATTCTTCCACGCAGTAAATTTCTTCAGGTTAGAGCAGTAAAATATCAGAATTCACTGAGTAGAGTACGACAAAGGCCTGCGTAGTTGGTAAAATAACAGTGACCCTATCCAAAGATTTTTAACATATTAACCACAATTTTCTATTGTCTATAACCTTACTGATCGTAGAAATGACGTCAACGATGAACGTAACCACGCGGTCCAGTCGCCTAGTTTCGTTTCAAAGTTTTGAACATATGCATTTTTTTTTTAATTTTGCAATTGTTTGTACGAGATAAATTTTTTCTCTGACATGGCGAGGGTTGTATTACATGGAACGTCATTTTCATTGTCTATAACCTTATTAAAAACAGTTCTCGACCAATGGGAGGGAGAATTTCTACAGTTAGGCCCGAGTCGCACCAGAGCTTTATTTTTTGTTCAAGAAAAAATTTTTAAAAAGTAGCGAAAAATGAATGCAACCCCGTATTTGAAAAACTTGCCAAAGTTTTGCAAATCACCAAATTTTCGCTAGTCTTCAAAGAAACCGATGTCCTTCCTCGGAAGCTTCCAAATTTTGGCAAAACAAACATTCCTTTTTTAGCCATTTAACCCTTGGTGTTGCACGGCATTACGAGGAATTTTCAAACTGAAAATTGTAACGATAGGATTTTTAGTGATTTTTAGTTATCGAGTTCTTTCATGCTTACGCTTCAAAATACAATATTCCACGTAGAAAACTTAGTTCAGCAAAGCGTAAACGCTACCAGTTCTCTCCTTAGTCACCCGTAAGCAGTTGTTATTAGTGTTAAACTGTAACAGCCACCTGTCATGTCCTTTTGTGTAACTGTTATCCACCGGAACTCTTTAAAAGTAATTAATGTTGTAAAAGACGAAATTCCTACTTAGCCAATAGTGTAGTAGATTACATGATCCTGTAGATTATTCATGGCATTACGTTATCCATGTACGTTAGGTTTAAATAGGACTGTTCTGTAAAGCTTAACGGTTAGGTTGGAGGAGAAAGTTAGGAAGAGAAGAACGGGGTCAAACCAGCCCTGGCCAGGTCCGTTCTGGTCAAAGTTGTAGTAGAGCTTGAAGAATAAATCTACGTTGGAGCCAACCCTGTTGTCGTTAGTCTTTCTCTCAAGGATAGTCAGCAACCGTAATAGATTCCGGTTACCTCCCCGCAGCCAGCGAGTGCCCCCAAGGAAAGCCTTTACCCACAAGAGTTTTTAAGAGTTGTCCCCGTCCGTCCGTTCATTTGTGAAGGCAAAACCCTGTTTTCACAAAATGAAGAGGATATTTTTGATAAATAAAGTTACAACATTAGGTCGCTTTATTACTCAAAGAGTTTTTCATATTCCATAGATTTACTGCTGCCATGATACTTGCAAATTTCTATATGACATTGCAAAGGTCACTGTAGCGGTAGAAAATTTCCCACACACACACAAATAGTAAAGAAGTCAGACAGTTATGATTACTCACAGACTCAGAGCTAATCGAAAAGTACAAGGTTTCGGTCATTTTCTTAAACGCGAAATTCCAACAATTGCAAAAATCCTCATTCCGCACGTATCTCAAATTGATCGGCTGAACTGTTTACATGCGAAGAAATTTACTTGAAACTGCTGACTGATCGCTCTTTCCAAGATGCTTCACAACAATTGAACGCACTAGTGTTTAGGGTGCTGGGATACCGTGACAGCACCGTCGTGACAGCGCCGCTTTCATATATATGTCTCTAATTCGTACCTGGGTCTGGTTACACTGGAAGCAGTGATGTGGACAATACATGAATTCAACCAAAAATTCTCCTTCCGATGCAAGTATTGAAGCCAGCACAAGTAGCGCCAGTGTCAACCAAAGCGCAAAAGATCAGTAGGAAAATAATCATATCAAAGATCTTCAGCTGTCAGGAAAACAACGCCGAGGAAGATATTGATTTTATTAATATGCCGTCGCAAATTCCGTTCTCAGACAATAATTTTTTTTAGTTTTCACGTCGTTGTTTTCCAAGAGGATGGCTAAAAATTTAAAAAAGGTTTAGAACGCTCATCCTGCGCTATTTTTCTGACCATTAGATCTGTTGTTTTGCCACGTCTTCATTGCCGCCGCCTTCGTGGTTTGCTAAAGGTCCCTTAAATTAACGAGGCTATCATTAATCTAAGTAAATATTTCACCTGCTCAGTAGCGTGCAACGTAGAAGGAGATTGTAATAGAGAGGATCGCTCCCCAACCCCACTATCACAACGGCTGCAATGAATGAACTTTGAGCTCAGCATAACTCAACTTCTAGTGACGATAAGATAATCTTTTAGTGCGGGTGATTTCTATTCAATAGGAAACCTCCTATGTTTGTTCCTAAGATTAAAGGCCACAATGAAAATTGTCAGACTTTGACATTATATGGCTTTGAGTTTATATAATTCTTCTGTTATAATCAAATCATTCATTAATTATTTTTAACTAATCATTTCCACATGATTGAGGAGATTCTTCGTGACAAAATGAATGGCTGAGCTAAAAAAAAAAAACCGGGATTAAAACACATTCCCAATACTTCTGATACTGGTGGCTTGACAAATGGTATTTACGACTGGGCTTCGTTCAACCTCTGAAAATTACTGCGATGTTAAATTGACTCTAAACCCTTGCGGGTTGGCCGAATTTTTTTTTTTTTTAACTCGAAATTTTAAAACGCGCGCGAATAGACGTGAACTCTCTAGCGGCCTTTGCGCAGCAAACAGCTTCACCGGGAGATCCTATTTCAACTCAACTTTGTTTACATTCACGTTTGAGTCCTTTATTTTTGGAAAGTACATGCGAAAAAAAAAAGAAAAAAACTGTGACAATATCCTGCCATCTTCTCCTCACGCTTGGCCAAAAACGCTTATATACTAAATTATTTCAAAGATGCACATAATGTTGTTCAAGTTTTAGTAAGTCTGAGGGTTTTCAAACCGATTAAATTTTGTTTTTTATTGTACTAAATTTATGCAGATGGAAAAAAAAGCAAAACGCACAGATGAATTCGATCAGATGAGAGATAAAAACGATCTAAAAGAAAGATTCCTGGGACAAAACTTTACACAAGTCGACAATCAGAGTTTACCAAAATGAATATAATTCAAAACTTCAGCGAACAAAAGACATCTCCTGGATACTCTTGACAGGACTACAACAAGTTGTTCTTTGACACATGCACGATCAAAGCTGAGAGAAAAAGAAGCATCATTGGACGGCTTACAGGCAATCCGCTTCCCTGTACTGAAAAAATGAGAAAGATTGAAAGATAGATGTAAAGACAACATGCAAATCATTCCTTTTTATGGTTAGTTGACAAGAGAGGAAAAACGTTGGCTTTCTCTAAGAAAAAAACGAAGACAAAATTAAAAAACAAACAAAAAAAAAAACTCAAACATTGTCCTGCCGCGATCATGTCAAGTCATAAAACACTACTAAAAGTTGAATGAGCTCCAATTCACCAAAGGAAAAGATGTAAAAGAACTTACGTGCCGCGTTATTAAACAAACTTAACAAAACTCATCTTCATGACAAACCTGCTTTAAAAGAAGCTTTGAGTCCCTTGTACACTGTGGTAGAGTTTCTGTCACTCACGAACTGAACCCAAACCATGTTCCCTTGACTCAGTATCGAGTTTGGCTTTGCATTTCCACACGACCAAAATGGCCATATATTCTTTTAGGATCACCAACCATGATGGATGCTTCACGGAACTCAACATAATCATTTTTGCAATCCTCACTGTCTTCCAGTTCAAATATGTCAAAGTCTATCTGGACCTTGCGTCCCTCAGGGACGATTAAAATCCACTGTTCTGCGTAATTTGAGGGGTAGTTCTCGATGTCGACTTTCGGTGTGCCAAACTCAATAGTTTCATCTTCGGTTGCATTCAGATAGTTAACTCTACCCGCTGCAAAATGAAAGTAGTCTGTTACCACATGAAAAAGGTTATCAAGAGAATACGTCTGCTTCGATTTGAAAAAAAAGATGCCCGTGTGGAGCAACATTGATAGTCAGGTTCATAATCTGTCACAGCTATGCTTGTAGGTGACACACCCTGAGGTTGGAGGGTGGTGGAGAGTCTAAAGCAGCAGGCTGAGAAAGGGGTTGCAAATATCTGCCGGATCCAGCCATTGTAAATGGAGTGGGAGCTTAATGTCTAGACCAGCGACGGCACGTAAAGTGGGTCAGTTCCAGTTGTGTCAAAAAACCCATGGGTAGGAAGGGTAGGTTTTTGACTCCTCAGCCTCAAATTGTATTTTGCCCGTGGGCTGAAGAGTGCTTCTTGGCTTATTTTGATAACGTACTGTTTTGCTTGATGGACGTCAGGCTTATGCCTGGCAACTGCTCGGTCAGTGGGCTAAGACATTGCCCACCCTCGAGCCAGCCTAACCAATGGAAATGCAGGGTAATTAACGTCACGTTAGCACCTACATGCAGCCCAGTTAAAGGCCCTTTCAAGGGTGGGTTGCTAATGGCTCTGAGTCTAAAGGTCAGCCGGGGTAAGGAGGGCGGGGTCTTTTGACCCCACGGTCAACTAGAGTTTTCTCTGAGACTGGAAAGGGCTTGTCTTATTCATCTTGGTGGCACTCTGTTTTGCAAGATTGGTAGTCAGGCTTGTGCCCTGTTACACCTCAGCCATTAGGCTAGGACTCCGTGGCTGTTAGAATTTTAACCGTGGTCCGTGAAAGTCATCACCCCATTGAGAACCTCTTTGTAAAGTTACCCACCTATCCTGGATGTGGCTATGAAGCTCATCCTAAATCCTGTGTAATGTACAGTATTATCCGATACGAAGCGAAGATAGACCGTCGATCCAGAAACAACGTTGGTAAATCCATCTGTCCAGTAGACGTTGAATACATATCCCTGTAAATAGCTGTAACTATATCGTCCACATGATTTAGAGAGCAGGTGCAAATAGTTGTAGGAATTTCCTTTTTGAAGATAGTCGCACTTACAATCAGAGCACATTTCCACGTCAATCCTGGGAAAAATATCACAAATCGATATGACTGGTTTTCAGTTCTTACCAATCTTAAGGACAACGTGGAGATTGATCTACTGGAGAAGATAACTTAATTTGAATATATTTAAACTGTTTTTATCCCTTGTCTGACCGTATTGGACCTTAAAAGTCCCGTTACAGGACTGATTGATTACTGATATAATTGAGATAAATAAAGTGCAATTTGGTCTGAAATCATACACGTGATTTCAAATCGAACAGGTGCGCAGCGCGAGTTTCATTTGAGGTCACAAGTATGATTTCAGACAAAAATTGCACCACACAGAGTTCAATTACCACTTTATTACATCCATTTTGAAAACGCAAAAAAAAACTCAGGATTTTTCTGTTCTTCTGCACAAATATTTTATTGATTTAGTACTGAGCTAATTCGTGAAAAGTTGCAAAAGTTGTCTTTCATTTTCCTGAAATTTGATTGGTTACTTTGAAAAACTTTAAAAGCTAATTAGTTGTTGTGGTTTCGTAAAGCTTTCTCATTGGCTGGGAAAAAGATTTGATTTAGAGCAAAAAAAGGTTGCAATTCGTGATTTAATCGCATCGATGAGAGGCAAGCAGTTTGCATGGATCTCCACTGATTTTCAAATGAGTGTGATAAAGATAGTTATAATTATTTTGATAATGATTATGAACATAATTATCAGTCATTATCATAACATCAAAATAAAATACGAAAGGCAATCTGGTAATTGCGCCGGTTACTTGAAGAGATACACGTCAATCATTTGCAGTTTTATCCACCAAATTTTTTTTTACTCTTGTCCTCTTTTTCTGATTTGGTATTGTAATCGAAAGGAAAGAAACCCACGCTGGCTAGCAGCTTTCAAAAAAATTGACGTGGCTGGAGCATTTTTCAAGTTTGCTTTCGTCAAGATGGTTGACACTGCTTTCGCTCTTTTTAAGAGCATGCAAGCTACCAAGTTGGAGATGCACCATCTAAAAACTTCGCCTTATCCCGCCGGCAATCATGTTTAAATCCTCTCGGGAGCTAGTACCATATTTCACAGGGTTTAAAGGTAATTTTCTGAGTTGATAAGAAATGACTTTGTGATTTTGTTTGTCTCTGCTTTTAGATGTACATTAACATGATGATTGACGGCAGCATCAAATGAATTGGAAATGAAGTGTGAGCCTCAGAGGTTTGCATCTTACTGACGAGTATTATACACGGAAAACTTACCTGGAAAAACGATATCGAATGCCATAATAAGTTTCGGGAACCGTAATGCTCCAACATTTGGTCTCATTCTTACCATAAGTACCTGACTCAGGATATTCAAGCTCACCACTGGAGGCTGTGATGTTCGTCATGCCATTGGGACAAACTATTATGAATACAAAAAGTAAGTTTAAATGTTGACTTCATATCTCACCCAAAAATGAGAACCCATAGGAGATTATCCTGATACGAGGGAGTCACTCGAACTCTTTAGTGGAGTGGCAAGTCGCTAACTTCCCTCAATGAAATCAGGACAATTACCCTGTAAGGCCCATTTTCTGAACGACAATATGCTCCATTTTCTTAAAAATATTTCACTGTACTTTGTAAACTTTCGCTGCATCATATTTAGAAGTGTCAAACCTTGAAGTGCCATCAGTCATAACGATTCTGTTTTGGTGGCATTTCCAATGCTAAATTTTCTTATGTCTGTCAAGCAAAGTAGATGCGGCCTCAATTACTTTTTGAAGGTATAGGCGCACAGATAAAAACGTAAACGTGTGCATTGTATGCCCAGCTCGCATAGAATTCCAGACACGATTTTTCAAATCTAAATGTCGGTGAGAAAGCACATGTGCAAGCGATTTCCCTTTTCAAATGGAATACCTTAAGTCTTGAAATTTATTAATTAAGTAATCAGACAAAGAGATTTATTCTGAATGAGTAAATTATACAGCAATTTATGTGTTTGTTGTCGTAGAAACTCACTTGAATCGCAGTGTCCTTTGTCGAAGAATAATGTTAAAACTGAAAAAAAATTCATAAGTTACTATACTGAGTTGGAGAAGGTAAGAGATGGACTGCTTTCTATTTGTACGTTTTTATGACGCAGCAACAACATAGGAGAGAAGCAAAAGAAAATAATGGGACATTGTTTTCTCTTGACGAGAAGGGGTTGGGACGATATAGGGTTTGACCACGAGATGAAATTAAAACCAAGATGAAACACAAACAAATCCGAAGCTAAAAGTTCTTTACCCAATTGATGGCAAATCAGTTCTTTATAAACATTTGCATTAGGCGCAGAGCTTAAAAAGGTCGGCGTCTACAAAATAATCACCACGAAGCCGTAATTTCTAGGCTACCCTGTGTCTCGATGTTTCAAAATCAAGCGTTCCTTTCTCTCATTGATGTCATCAGACGACGAACTTTCACGCATTGGATTCAGTTTATTATGTCCAGCTTATTAAAATAAGATGAGCAAAAAAATGTACTTAATATTATCAGAATTACGAACTGATTCCCTGCCATGCTAAACACGGTCTTGCAAGGTTGAAAAAACATGGAACATTACGCAGGAGCAGAAAACACTTCTCCGACTACAGATATCTAATGTACGAAATCTGTAATTACACTGGCAAGGTTTCGTTAAGTTGTTTGCTATGAACATAAGCGAAAAAGTCTTCTCGAACAAACTTGGGAAGAAAATTTAGTGACTGAGCATGTGGTAGACTGTCCTTGGAAGATTAAACATCTCTTGACTAGAAATGAACACAAGAATTTTCACGATAATCTTACAAATGAACAAAAACGAGCTCAATGCCTATGATTTACAACATTTAACGGTTAATCTTCGAGGAGGTGAACTGAAGTTGAGATTCAACCAGCAAAGTTCACCAATGGAGGTTATTGTTCAACAACTGGACTCTAATAAAGTCAGGCAACAAACAGTACACATCATCAAGGTCCCCCCTCCGCCCTAATTTCCTTTGTAAGGAGATTTTGTTCAAGCTCTTAACATTCAGGTGTGCAATCACGCGCAAATCCGAAGAATCTTCGCCACGTAAATCTCTGCCTGTGTTATATACTCCATCTGTCGGTCCTTCTCGCCTTAGGATCTTGAGCCCGCTGATATATAAGGAGGGGCATTGGTTTGAGTTACTACACGAAAGGCGCACGGAACCCGACCCCCTTTGATGACTTCCAGGAAGGTCTACGCGCTGTATCAAGAATTCATTCCAGTTACCAAGACGAACCTTGTTATATCTCTAACGACCGGGCTTTAGTGTACGTTTGCAATCTGGATAATAAACCCAAAATAAAAGACCCTTATAGTAAGTTCAATGTACGAAGTAAAAATAATGCTCACATGCAATGACTTCTTTCTGTTATTATTTGTCTATGCATTTGTTTCTCTATTTTTAATGGAGTTACAAGTTTAAAACAAGTTCCTTTTTTTACTGAAAAAAAATAGAAAAATTTCTGAGAGGAACCTCATACACCTTAAGCTTACGAACTGAAAATTTTAATTCTAATTGAAAAAACAATTTTGAATTTCATTCCTGACTTCTGCAAGACACTCGTAAAAAACCTTATTTGTTTTTTTTTACCTTCTCAGGAAATCAACACATTAGCCAAGCTACGTAGACAAGATTCAGAGACGTTTATGCTAGATTCCATACGACAGCCCTGAAATACAAAGACTATTTTAAAGGCCGTATTTTAAAATAGGGAGACCTGAACATGCAATATGGAACATAAGAGTTGTCTATGAATGACCTTTGGACTACTGGGATTGTAAATCGAAACAAAATAAGGACCCTCTTTTCACCGTGCATGAACAGAATTGTCGTATTTTTTAAAACTAGACACATTTTGCTATCTCTTTCTAAAAGAAAGTTCCCGTTCCCTGTAGCTGAGCTGTAGGCTCAAAAAAGGGTCACATTTTTCAAAACTCAAAAAGTCTCTTTAGAGTTCAAGGCACTTCTATTGATACCGCTCCAAATTCTATTTCAATAGTTACTTTCTACTTTTTAGAGTTATCACTACTAGTTCTCGGATCCGCAAAGGGCGATTGTCTGCTTGCTTTTCGACGTCTTCTTTCTCGTTTTAGATCATGATGACAACCACAGCTAACAGAAAACAAACGAAGAAACTGCTTCCCGCAGTCAGGTCCCCAGCGCTGGGATCAATGGAGCTTAGAGTTGTTGTTTTCCTTGGAGTTGTTGTTTTCGATGATTCGACTGTCAAACAGGATGTTTTAAATGTAACAAATAATGTTGTCCTTAGCATGATTTAACATATGACTTACGCAAGTGAAGCGTAAATGTGTAAGGTATACGTCAGTTTACTTTTATACGATCTTTTTACAGTCAAGTACTGATGCCGTGACATAAAATGCAAAAACTTCAAACAGATTGGAATAAATATCTTCACGTTTCAGTCTGCATCAAATTTGTCTTTACCAGAAGTTTTTAGGCGTGGCTAACAGAGGTTTCCACCAGAATCTAAAATAATGAAACATACCATAAACAGAATAAAGCGTTTGCATTTGTTCAGTTATTACCCACGCCCTGTTCTGGTGTAGCGCTTATTCGAAGAATTCTTCCGCATACAGTAATTCTTCATATGCAGTTGGATATCCTGAGGGAACTGGATACAAATAGTTTCGAATGCACAGATTCAGACATACAAGAAGGAAACCCTCCACTCGTAACCCTCCCCCCGTACCGCCGCCCCCCCCCCCCCACCCTCTTAGCGATAAATAACTGTTCATTACAGTTTTGTACTTTTCGAAGCAGTGATTCAAGGAGAAATTCAAGGGAAGTTCCAAAAAGTCGTTCGAATACTTTGATTCTTGGGTAGTCTCGTTAAAAAAATTACTTGCATACAAAAGAAGGGTGCGCATTATTAGAAAACTACGAAAAATATCCTATGCTTAAAATGTTCTTTTTTTTCTTTTTAAGTGAGGGGATGAAGTGGGGGGGGGTGTCCACGCGCAGTGCTCGTGGATAAGCGAACCCTTTGTTCTACTTGACAAACCGGGCGAGCAATATCGACCCATCTTGTCCAATCGGGATTGCCGCGCGAGAAAAAATTGCTTCGAGGACTTACAATGTTTGGAATTTTAGGACAATGTCAACAATGGAGTCTTAAAAAGCCGCAGATGACTGTCAGAACAAAGAGAAGATGAGCCACTTTCATGAACCTTTTATTGTGCTACAGAAACCTGAAAATATCAAAATTAGAACACAAAGTGATATGTTTCCCTTGATTCTTACGAAAGCGATACATGCTTGTCATTTGATAAGTCCTTGATTTATTAGGCTTGTTGGGTCAAGATGGCTGGATGTTAGCCCCGTTTGTTTTTGCGTTTTTATGCACCTTGACTTCGTCCCAATCAATGAGAAAAAAGAAACAAATAATAATATCCTGCCATCTCATCCTCACGCTTGGCCAATAACGCGTAGATACTAAGTTATTTCAAAGATGCACATAATGTCGTTCAAGCTTTATTAAGTCTAAGGGCTTTCACACCGGTTAAATTTTGTTTTTCTTGTACTAAATTTATGCATACAAATGAAATCGATTTAGCTCTAAAAGTAAACTGAACAACTTTTAACACGAAAATAAAAACCACAACACACAGATAAACTCGATCCTCTGAGAGCTAAAAATGACCTAAAAGAAAGATTCCCGGCACAAAACTTCACACTCTAATCCTTGATATTAAGACTTTTCAGTCCACAATCAGAGTTAAGCTAAATGCATATGATTCAAAACTTCAGCGACCTGGAGACATCTCCCGGATACACTTAACAGGACTAGAACAAGTTGTTCTTTGACACATGCATGATCAAAGCTGAGAAATGAAGAAGCATCATTGGACGGCTTACAGGCAATCCGCTTCCCTGTTCTGAAAAGATGAGAAAGATAGATGTAAAGACAATATACAAATCATTCCTTTTTATGGTTATTTGACTAGATAAAGGAATAAAGCTTGCTGTCTCTAAAAAACAAAACAAAACAAAATTAAAAACAGAAAAACTCAAACATTGTCCTGCGGCGACTTAGTACGTCAAGTCATAAAAAACTGAGATTATTCACTATGAGCTGAATGAGCTCTACTTTCCGAAGGAAAAGATGTAAAAGAACTTAAGTGTCGCGTTACGAAGGACAAGCTCGACAAAACTCATTTTTATGACACACCTGCTTTAAAAGAAGCTTTGAGTCCCTTGTACACTGTGGTAGAGTTTCTATCACTTATGAACTGAACCCAAACCATGTTCCCTTGACTCAGTATCGATTTTGGCTTTGCATTTCCACACAGGCGTCCTGTCAGGATTGGACCGTAAGCGCCAGAGATTGTTTTAGGATCACCAACCATGATGGATGCTTCACGGAACTCAACATAATCGTTTTTGCAATCCTCACTGTCTTCCAGTTCAAATATGTCGAAGTCTATCTGCACCTGCATTCCCTCAGGGACGATTAAAATCCACTGTTCTGCGTAATTTGAGGGGTAGTTCTCAACGTCGACTTTTGGTGAGCCAAAATCAATAGTTTCACCTTCGGTTGCATTCAGATAGTTTATGTTACCCCCTGAAAAGTGAAAGTATTCTGTTACCACATGAAAAATTAACGAAATCAATAAAGGTTATCAAGAGAATACGTCTGCTTTGATTTGAAAAAAAAAGGCCCGTGTGTAAGAACATTTATTGTCAGGTTCATACCCTGTCACAGCTAAGCTTGTGGGTGACACACCCTGTAGTTGGAGGGTGGTGGAGAGTCTAAAGCAGCAGACTCAGGAGGGGTCGCAATTACCTGCCGGCTCCAGCCTTTGAAAATGGAGGGGGGACTTAACGTCTAGACAAGCAGCGGGACGCGGGATGGGTCAGCGGCAGTTGTGTGTCCAAAGCCCAGGGGTAGGGAGGGTAGGTTTTGGACTCCTCAGCCTCAAATTGTAGTTTGCCTGTGGGTTGAAAAGGGCTTCTTAGCTTATTTTTACAATGTACTGCTTTGCCTGACGGCCTTCAGGCTTATGCCTGGCAACTGCTCAGTCAGTGGGCTAAGACATCGCCCGCCCTCGAGACAGCCTAGCCCATGAAAATGCAGGGGAATTAACGTCGAGTTAGCACCTCCATGCAGCTCAGTTACAGGCCCATTCAAGTGTGGGTTGCAAATAGCTCTGTGTCTAAAGGTCAGCCGGGGTAAGGAGGGTAGGGTCTTTGGATCTCTCGGTCAACTGGAGTTTTTTTCTGAGACTGGAAAGGACTTGTCTTATTCATCTTGGTGGCACTCTGTTTTGCAGGATTGGTATTCAGGCTTGTGCCCTGTTACACCTCAGCCATTGGGCTAACACTCCAGGGCTGTTAGAATTTTAACCGTTGGCTGTGAAAGCCATCACCCCATTGAGACCCTGTTTGAATAATTATTACCCACCTGGCATGGAAAAGGCTATGAAGGTCAACTTAAATCCTGTGTAATGTACAGTATCATTTGACACGAAGCGAAGATAGCCCGTCGATTTAGAAAAAAAGCCGGTAAAAAATCCAGCTGTCCAGTCGACGTTGAGGATATATCCTTGTAAATAGTTGTAACTATATCGTCCACATAATTTAGTCTGCTGGTGCAAATAGCTGTAGGAAGTTCCTCTTTGAAAATAATCGCACTTACAATCAGAGCACCTTTCTATATCAATCCTGGGAAAAATATCACAAGCCGATATAACTGGTTTTCAGTTCTTACCAACGCTAAGGACAAAGTGAAGTTTAATCTACTGGAGAAGTTAAATTACTATGAATATATTTACATTTTTATCCCTTGTCTGACTATGTTGAGCCTTAAAAGTCCCATTACAGGATTGATTGATTATTAATATAATTGAAATGAATAAAGAACAATTTGGTCTGAAATCATACGAGTGATTCGAAAATCGAACGGGCGCACAGCACAAGTATGATTTCAGACCAAAATTGTACGACACAGTGTTCAATCATCACCTCATTAAAACTGTTTTGAAAACGCAAAATTCAGTCGCTAAACCACATGATTTTTTTAGTTGATCTGCGCAAATACTTCATTAATCCACTACTGAGCTGGTTCATAAAAATTTGCAAAAGTTGTCTTTCATTTTCCTGAAATTTGATTGGTTACTTGAAAGAAGCCTTGAAATCTGATTGGTTGTTTTGTTTTAGTAAAGCTATCTCATTGGCTGGGAAAAAGATGCGTATAAGAGTAAAAAGGGTGCAATTCGTGATGTAATGAAATGAAATCGAAATGAAGTGTGAGCTTCAAAGTTTGCATATTACTGACGAGTATTATACATGGAAAACTGACCTGGAAAAGTGATAACGAATGCCAGCATAAGTGTCGGGAACCGTAATGCTCCAACATTTGGTCTCGTTCTTACCATAACTACCTGACTCAGGATATACAAGCTCACCACTGGAAGCTGTGATGTTCGGTATGCCATTGGGACAATCTATTGTGAAGACAAAGAGTTAGTTTAAATATTGATTTCACTTGTCACCCAAATTGAGAGAACCCAGGGAGATTGTCCTGATGCGAGAGAGTCACTCGAAGTCTCTAGTGGAGTGGCAAGTTGTTAACTTCCCCGATACATTTAAATCTGAATAACTCGAACCCTTACGGACTCGTAGCTGGTGCGAAATAGAGCTGGAGCGCGCTTAATTCCCTCAGCAGAGCCTCATACCTAAGGAAATCATTACCTGGTAGCTTTTCAAGCGAATAAGGGTAAGTTTCTAAAGAGACTGTGGTGCTGCTTTGGTGAGAGAGTATAACAGGGTAATTTAGTATTACCAACTGAGTTGATAACGCAGATTGGCGATCTGAGAGTAGGTATTAAGGTTGTAGTCGATGTCTTTCTGCTATTAATAACAATCATTAAAAAACTTTCGTGGGGTTGAAGAACTGTACGTTGATATTGCAATCAACAACAAGAATATTATAAACTGAATACACCTACAAAGAATTTGCATTTTGATACCGAAACAGTTCGGGTTTCAAACTTACTTGAATCGCATTGTCCTCTTTCAAAGAATAGTAATAAAACTGAAACAAGAAAAAGTTCATTAGACATTGGACTGAAAAAAGATGCAAGAGATGGCCATATAGATTGCTCTTTATCTGTATTTTTTCATATAACACAGCAAGAACCTAGGCCAAAAGCAATGGAGAACAATGGGACATTATTTTCTCTTGTCTAGAAGAGATTGGGACAAGATAGGGTTTTAATCGCAAAAGAGAAAAATAACCGGAGATAAAATAAAACACAAGACAAAATACAAATGAATTCGAAACTAAAATTTGCTTCCTCAAATGAAGGCAAGTTACTACATAACCATTTTCATCAGGTGCAGCGCATGAGAAGCTCGGCGTCTGCAAAACAATCGCTCTGAGGCCATAATTTCTCTGCTGCGCTGTTTCTGGATGTTTCTAGGCATTTCTTTCTCTTATTGATTTCATTAGTGAATGGACCTCCGCTTCACTAGATTTTTACGGTTTATTAGGACTTAAAAAAGACCCAGCTGAAATAAGCCAAAATGATTTAATTCACTTCAAATACGGCCAGGTTAACGAAAGTACTCGGACTCCTTGCCAAGGTTGCGCAGGATTTACGCGGTTTTGAATGGGGTTTACGAAGGCCCTGTCAAGTCCATAAGCGAGCTGTTAGATCCTTATCACAATGTCACAAAGATTTACAGGCTAAAAGACATAAAGGAAATGAAAATCAAAAGAAATTAACTTGAAAGCGGGAAAAATGATACTGGTGTGTCGCTCTCTGGGAAATTAGGATGTTTTGATACATGAGGGATGAACAACTTACCAATAACAGAAGCAGCTGTAATGAGTTGGTTGGATTTAAACACTCCCATTCTTCCACACGGTAAATTTCTTTTAGTCTATAACAGTAAAATATCAGGATTCACTGAGTAGAGTATGGTACAAAGGCCAGCGTGGTTGGTAAAGTAACAGTGACCTTATCCAAATTTGTTTCACATATTGACCGCAGTTTTCCTTTGTCTATAGCCGAGGGGGGCATTGGGATTTTCGGTTGCTGTTTTGGCAATTTTTTAGATCGGTTTTCCGGTTTTTGTGCCAATCAACCTCGGTTTTCGGTTTTGGTGTTCATTGCGGTTTGCGGATTTCTCGTTTTTCAGCATTCGGTTTTCGGTTTTCGCGAAAAATAGTGACAGGTTTTTGGGATTTGATATCCGATGCGGTTTTCGGTTTTTCCTATCTGACAGCAGGCAGCCCAAGCTCCAGCTGAGAGATGATCATCTTACTAAATAACAGTCATGGCGAAAATAAAAGAGTTTGTATGGGAATATTTACGACCACTTTCAGGAATAAAAATATAAGTCAAATTCTCAAAAAGAAAATACCTCACCTTACTTCCACAGTACGTTGCTTGTTATCTGACCGCTTACTACGTTGAAGGGAACCCATTTAAGCGAGTTATCTATTTCAAGGGTTTCTACGTAAATAAGAAAAGGGCTTTCCTTATGTACGTGCAACAGAGAAACAAAAAACAGTGGACGAACGGACCGCATAGCCATCGAAATCGATCATCAGTTAGCCCTGGAGCTACAAGACATAGGAAATGGAAAAGGCAGACTGCAAAGTAAGCAAACATGTCTACAATTGTCGTCTTTATTAATTAAGTTGTACTGAATAACACGGGGCTTATAACTGGTTAGTTCCATGTATAAATGTCAATTCCCCACAGTAAGTAATATAAGGAATAATTTCAAAATGCTTCCTCGATATCTTAGTAAGAAACGGTAACTACAAAATGGTAAAACTCTGAATGGAGTTCACCGATGAATTGTTGTTTTCCTTTTAGTTGTTGTTTATCCAATCAAAATATCGTTTGGGAAAAATGTCCCACAATCGCGATAACGGCTGCAGACTCGAGCTCTAGCTCCACTACCACATCAACGGAAGTTGAAACAACGAATCAGCAATCAAAAGTAAACTAAAACGAGAGAAAGTATGTCATTAAAGAGGAGGAAAAAGAAAACCTGAACAAAGGTAGTCTGATCCTTATTAACCGCCTACAATATGTCACAGAATTAAGTAAAAGGGAATCAGACAATTTAAGTAATTAATCTGAGGTCCGTGAAGATTGATCTACTGGAGAAGATAAATTACTTTGATATTAACAATGTTTGTATCCCTTGTCTGACTGCTAATGGGCTTTAAAAGTCTCGTAACAGGATTGATTGAATACTGATATAATTGAGATGAATAAAGTGCAGTTTGATCTCAAGTCATACGCGTGATCGAACGGGTGCGCAGCGGGAGTTTTTATTTTTTTTCCTCTCGTCCTCTTTTTCTGATTTGGTATAGTAATCAGAAAGGAAAGAAACCCACGCTGGCCATGCAGCTTTAAAAAAAATGACGTGGCTCGAGTATTTTTCAAATATTCTTTCGTCAAGATAGTTAACACTGCCCTAGCTCTTTTTAAGAGCATGCAAGGTACGAGGTTGGAGGTGCACTATCTCAAACATTCGCTTAATTCCGCCGGCAATCATGTTTAAATCCTCTGGGGAGCTAGTGCCATATTTCACAGGGTTTTAAGGTTCTTTTTAAAGTTGTTACGGATTGACTTTGTGATTTTGTTCGCCTTTGCTTTTAGATGTCCATTTAGATGATGATTGACAGCAGCATTGGATGAAATCGAAAATGAAATGTGAGCCTCAGAGTTTGCATGTTACTGACGAACGTAAAACATGGAAAACTTACCTGGAAAAACGATATCGAATGCCATAATAAGTTTCGGGAACCGAAATTCTCCAGCATTTGGTCTCATTCTTACCATAAGTACCTGGCTCAGGATATTCAAGCTCACCACTGGAAGCTGTGATGTTCGTTATGCCACTGGGACAAATTATTATGAAGACGAAGAGTAAGTTTAAATGTTGACTTTATTTCTCATCCAAAATTGAGAGAGCCCATGGGAGATTATCCTGATACGAGGGAGTCACTCGAACTCTTCAGTGGAGTGGCAAGTTGCTAACTTCCCCGAAAAGTAGATTGTTTTTATCACTAATTCATTTGAATCTGAATAACTCGAGCCCTTACTGACTCATAGCTGATGCGAAATAGAGCTGGAGCGCACTGAATTCCTTCAGCAGAGCCTTATATCGAAGTAAAATCTGTTTGCTTTTCAAGCGAATAAAATTTGGGTTTTGAAGTCATGATCAAATAGTCCGTTCCGTCTGTCCATACCTCCATACGAGAAATTACTTTCAGACTGGACGGTAAGTCGCATTTCAAGCACAAGTCAGGAAATTATATCCTGGTTAGGGAATAAGAAACCGAAAAAGGAAATACAGAAGCACGGAACAAGAGAAATCCCACACAAGCCAATTGCTCGTGTATCAGATGATATGCAATCTAGTAAAGAGCAAAGGGGGAAAGTACTTGTCTCATACCGTTAATTTCGTGATTTACTTCGCGTCCCAAATACAATTATTGATTAATGAATAAAGGGGGTAAGTTTCTAAAGAAACTGTGGCGCTGCACCGGAGGTAAAGTATAACAAGATTTAGGTGCACAGATGAAAACGTGAACGTGTGCATTGTATGACCAGGACACATTAAACTTTTGACATGATTTTTCAAATCTAAATGTAAATGAGAAAGTACATGTGCAGGCGATTCCCCTGTTAAAATGGAATAGCTTGACCCTTGAAATTTATCAATTGTGACCCTCCACGGGATTTCAGGGAATGAGGTGAACGCACGCTCACGCCGGGTACACTAGCACGCTAAAACACAAGAACGAGCTTTTAACACGTTAATTGCATGGAAGTTGCTTGCCTTATTAACTTCGCAGCCATTTTCTTGCTTCGCATGGTAGAAACAAAGGAACGTGTTAAGATCTTGCTCGCAAATTTGCACAACAGAACGCGGTGACCGTGCCAATTTTATCACACACCTCTTAGCTCGTAAGATGCCAAGATCGGCGTACAGTAAATAACACGCGGCTTCGCTCGGAAAGCTTCGTTTTGCGCCGGCTAACTAGCGGTTATTTCTTTTACAAATACCGGTTGCCTAGAGTGACGCAGGGAACATGGAGCCGGAAATCCGTTGTTTAAAGATTCACAAAGATTCAGTACTGGGCTTATTAACTTCGTGAAACAATAAGGATTTTCTATTTTACAAGGTTAGAATTAAGTTTTAAAAAAGTAATTCAGGCGTTCAAACTGAGCTCCTCTGGACCTTGTGAAACACGTCTTGCTCACTGAATTCCTTGTGAAGATCCTGAGGGAAACAGCCGTGATTTGCCATGAATGTTTCCTTTTTTTATTACAACTTTCGGACAGGACAGAAGATCTTTTTCATTTTCACTTACATTCTATAAGTAATAAACTTTTTGAACACCATTCTCACAATAATTTATTAAGAGGCTGACAAACACAAGTAACAAAGTAAGCTGGGTTGTACAAGATAAGCTAGCGTGCTAAGGAACAAAGGAAGTCAGCGTTAAAAAAAAAAAATAAGATCTAGCGTGTTCTAGAAACAAAGCTCTACCGTGTTAGCCAGATATGAACAATGGCTACAACACTCATTCCGAAATCAATTGTTTTTATGCGCATATCTGCACAGTAAGCGTGTCATGCCATTAGCGTGCGAGCATGTTATAACGTGCCGTGTGCGTGCGTTCACCTTATTCCCTGAAAGGCCTTGTTTAATATAGTGTGACGTCGCGTTGTATATGCTTAAACTTTAGACTCACGTTTGGCTTAGCTTTGGACTCGCGATTACTGCCAAAAACTTATGAAGATTGTCTATCGGAGGGTTGGGTTGTAGTCGATATCTTTCTGCTATTAATTACAATCACTAAAAACGTTCGTTGGGTTGAAGAACTGTTAATTTTGGAACCAATAACAAGTATATTATAAACTGAATGCATTTACAGTGAATTTGCATTTTATACCGAAACAGTAAGGGTTTCAAACTTACTTGAATCGCACTGTCCTTTTCCAAAGAATAGTAATAAAACTGAAAACAAGGAAAAATTCATCAGAAATAACACTGAAAAAAAAAATGCAGGAGGAGGCCATATAGACTGGTTTTTGTCTGCACTTTTTTTTATAGCGCAGCAAGAACCGAGAAGCAAGATAAAACAATGGGACATTATTTTCTCTTGTCTAGAAGAGACTGTGACGAGACAGGGTTTTAATCGCAAAAGAGTAAAAATAAACTTAAAGGAAAAAATTACTGGAGTTGAAATAAAACACAAAACGAAATACAAATGAGTTCGAAACTAAAAGTTGCCTCCCCAAATGAAAGCAAGTTACTACATAACCATTTTCATTAGGTGCAGCGCATGGGAAGCTCGGCCCTGAGGCCATAATTTCTCGGCTGCGTTGCTTCTAGATGTTTCTAAAACAAGCATTTCTTTCTCTGATTGATTTCATAACTGAATGGACTTCTGTATATTTTGTACGGTTTATTAGGACTTATTAGATCCAGCTGATCAAAATGAAACTGGGTAAAAGGAATTAATTCACTTCAAATACTACCAGATTAATGAAAGTCCTCTTGACTCCTTGAGAAAGTTGAGCACGATGTATACGGTTTCGAACGGGGTTTGCGAACGCCCTGTCAAATCTATAAGCGAGCTGTTCGATCATTGTCACATTATATTAAAGATTTGCAGGCTAAAAGACATAAAGGAAATGAAAATCAATAGAACTTAACTTGAAAGTGGAAAAATGATTCAGCTGCGTCGCTCTCTGGGAAATTAGGATGTTTTGATACATGAGGGAGAACAGCTTACCAATGACAGAAGCAGCTGTAACGATTTGTTTGGATTTAAATACTCCCATTCTTCCACACCGTAAATTTCTTTTAGTATATAGCAGCAAAATATCGGGATTCACAGAGTAGAGTACGATAAAGGCCAGCGTGTTTGGTAAAATAACAGTAACCTCATCCAAAAATTTTTAACATATTGACCACAATTTTCCTTTGTCTTTAATCTTATTAACATTTAACGATAAAAAATTGCGATAAAAATTTCGTAAAAGCATATCAAAAATATATTGACGACGTTTCGACGTTTCGCTAACGTCGTTTTCAAGTCAAAGAGTGAAAGATAAAAAAATTTTTGAATACTAAAAAGACAATAGGTAATGGAATGTTCTTTTAAACAAATAGTTTTGCGCAAATGGAATCAGTCCGCGTGTTGAGAATAGGATTGCGCTGAGAATCAAGAATGCACTAACCTACGTTCCATCTTTACCCGACTTGATTATCCCTTGGCAATGATTAATTCTTCCAGTACCAAAACCATTCAGAGCTTTTTATTTGGCACGAGAGAATGAAAAGCTCTGAATGGTTTTGGTAATGAGAATTAATTTTTCATTCAATCGGAAACCTCTTATATTTGTTTCTAAGACCATAATGAAAATTGCCAAACTTTGACATAAGACGTTTTTGAGTTTATATAATTCTTCTGTTAACGAGTCATTTCACGTTTACTCCATTGAATTTTGATTGAGAAGATCATTCGTAATAAAATGAATGGCTGAGCTGAAAAAAAAAAAAAAGCCGGATTAATTCTGATACTGGTGGTTTGACAAAACAGCAGAAATTTGTGGGAAAATGGTATTTTCGACTGGGCTTCGTTAGAACTCTAAAAATTATTGCGACGTTAAGGTTACTCGTGGGCTGGCCGAAATTTTTAAGTGGAAAACAAAATTGTATTTTCGTGAAAACGTTAGTAAAGTTTATAATAAAGTTCGGATGTAACGCGCGCTCTCATTGGTTGGGAGAGCGTGCTCTATGAGAGTATAGAGCATAGAGCTGAGCTTAAGCTGTCACGCCATCTGCCAAATTGTAATGTTCGACCTTTTGCGGGACTTCTTTTTAGCTTTTTTTCGATAATTGAAAGTGAAATTTCGGAACAAGCGAGCCGGCAAGTAGCAACAGAAGAACCAAACAAAGGTTTTGTAAACATACCAGGCGCCGTAATTTACGTTATTAAATCGTGAGCAGAAGCGAAAGTCCTCAAAGGGAAAACAAAATAAACAGTCCGATTTTTAGAGGTTTTCACGCTCAGTTAGATTGCAAGCTTACGTACGGTAATAAAAATCAAACACAGCTAACACCCGTAAAGTATACAAAGTTTTGTGTTCAAAAAAAAAACAGAACAAACCGGGAATGATGACAAATATAACCAAACTGGCATAACTGTTAAAATTCATACTAATCATGACGGTGTCAGGGCGACTATGATCATGCTGAGGTCCATTGCGGCTCACTCATCATGGCGATCTCCGATCATCGCAGTGAAGCAACCCTCAGAAACTAGATCGGCCGCGTGAAAAAATAAGAGCTTGCTCTGATATCCTTTCCAATGCGTTGAGTGGAAAGCCACATTAGTCACTGCAGCCGAGTTTTGCGGCGCTGTCATCCCGAGTGATCTTCATGTTCCGGCGAATTCGGCTGTCGTTCATTCATAAAACACTTGAAAAGTTTGTTTTCTACCTTGTCATGTGTTTTATGAGCCATAATTCGGCTGAAGTTCACTGAACATTTAACTATAAGATTCTGTATTAGAGACTTAAAAACCTCAATCAAAAGTGTTAGATTCGACCTGCCGAACTATTTTAGCTTGAAAACTGTCGCAGAATGTGAACTTTGATAGTTTGACATTTTTGACAGCTTTAGTCTTGTACAGCCAATCAGATTATTTGAACCATTCTAACAGGGATTCTGATTGGCTTATTGTAGTGTGCTTTATGAGAGTATAAAGCATGCTGACGACACCCTTGTTCGCTTTGGAAATAAAGTTTATTTTGAAAATTAAAAGTGATGCTTGGGGAATTTAACGGATTCTTTATTATAAAACAAATAGAGAGGCCTTGACTGTGCTCTGTTCTGTTATAAAGCACTTAGGAAGTGGCTAGAGCACGAGAGAAGTGGGAACTACGTCTCGCGTTTCTTCCTACACTTTTTTCGTGCTCCAGCCATTTCCTTCGTGCTTTAAAACAGAACAGAGCACAGTCAAGGCTTCTCTATTAGTTAAATAAAGCGTCTCGATCGCTATTAGACGTGAACTCTCAAACGGCCTTTGCGCGACAAACAGCTTCACCGGAAGATCCTATTTCAACTCAACTTTGTTTACATTCTCGTTTGAGTTCTTTTTGGAAAATACAGGAGTTAATTTCTCATCATGAACTAGACAGGACTTTATCCTCTTGTGTCATGAAATATGAAAGGAGGAGAAAAATGCACTCGACTAAAACCGGAAACAAAGTTAGGACTGAAAAGTGAAAAACTTTTTTAATTTGCTGATTAGAAAATACTTGGCCGAGAGTGAGAGGGCTAGTCGAGTAATTCGTCCATGTCGGGCGAGTCTGTGCATTGAGTGACTTTTTTTTTTCATTTTGGTAGATGGAATGCCTCATGAAAATGTTGTGGCTCACTGGCGTAATTGTTGTGCGAACATGGCAAATGACCACTTCCGGGTGGCTTTTGGGTTTTTCAAGTCATCGAGTGAACAAAAAAAGGTTTAACGTGGTCGGAGGAATTAAAGATTGAGAATATTTGTGACTGAGTCGAGTTAATCTGGTTAAGGCTGATAGTAAAGTTTCCGTGTGAACTGAATAAAAAAGGTGCGAATTGTTCGTGAGGAAAATTGTACGTTTCTTTCTAGCCTCTTCCAATGGGAAAAACAACAACAACATAAACAAAACAAAAAGGAAAGAAAGGAAAAAGACAAATATCTCGTTTCATTGTACTCTTCCCGTTAATTTGAACTGTTAAGCCTCAACTTCGTTGCTAATCTTAGTTTTGTTGGGTCAAATCGGCTAAATGGGCTATGACCTCGGGCTTCTTTCCGGATTGCTCTCTTCTCATCTCATCTTGCTTTAGTTCATGTACCTCCGTCTGCTCTATAGCTGCGATGTTTACCAATTGATCGGGAGTAAGTTTTCTAATGATCTCCTTTCAATGTTTGGACGTAAGACAGTAAAAAACTGAGTCTATCAGATATAGTCAAGGGTTGGTGATGGACTCTCCTCGTTAAATTAACAGAAATATACAAAGAAAGTTTTCTTTAGTGGTTTAACTTTTTCAGACAGTTGCCATTTTTCTCCCAGCATTATCGCGATCGGACTTTGTAAAAGTATCATCAGAAACGACATTTTGTTGTTTTACAGAAGCTTTCCAGGAAATTTACCCAAAAACCTTTTCTGTCACTATCTCAATATCACAATATTTTGTGTTTTTGCCTATTTTCTTTTTGAACTGAGAGCCTTTTTTTCGTTTCCTTGTTAGCTGTTTGTTCAGTTATTACTCACGCACCTGTTCCGGTGCACGTGCGCTTGCTAGCAGTGCTCGTGGGAAAGAGGAAGCGAATCCTTTGTTCTAACTAATAAAGGGGTAAGTTTCTAAAGAAACTGTGGTGCTGCGTCGGTGGGAGAGTATAGCAGGTAATTTAGCGTTAACAACTGGGTTTCCGAACTGCCTAGGTTTGCATATGGCAGTTTGCGGCCTTTCCTTACATCTAGGCAGTTCGGAAAGCCGTAAAACACCAGAACAAAAATTTATCTTCCAAATCGGTACCCTTAATCCCCACGGAATTAATGAGCGCTTTTCATTCAACTAATTTATTCCTGTTTCTGTCACCATATTCCCACCAATGGCGTAGCTCCACTTTCTGCATATAAACCCACACACAAACCACAATTCCTCCAATCGCTCTGACGAAGGGCTAACGCTCGAAACGTCAGCTTTTTTACTCTTTACGGTGGCTAATTTACGTTTTCAACCCAGTTGTTAACACTAAATTACCTGCTTTGTTCTAAATAACTGAGCGAGTAAGATCGATCCATCTTGCCCAATCGGAATTGCCCGCCCAAGAAAAAATTGCTTTGAGAATTTACCATGTTTGTGATTTTAGGACAAGGTTGGCAAAGGAGTCTTCAAAAGCGGCAGATGACTGTCAGAACAAAGAGAAGATGAGCAAGTTTCATGAACCTTTTATTGTGCTATAAAAACCCGAAAATATCAAAGTTAGAACACAAAGTAATATGTCACTTTTGATTCTTTCTAAATCGATGCATGTTTGTTATATGATAAATCCTTGATTTACCAAGCTTGTTGGGTCAAGATGGCTGGTTTTTATGCCCGTTTTGTTTTGTTTAGCCGTTTTTTTAGTCCTGTTTTTGCCTATTTATGCACATTACACTCTCGGCTCGACCTTAAAGGATGTTAATAGCTTTAAAGATCTTGGAGTTGTAATCTCAAAAGATCTCTCCTGGTCTCAACACATCAGTATCATAGTAAACAAAGCCAACCAAGTCCTGGGATTCGTTAGGCGGACTGTTGGAACAGCCAATACAAGTACTTTTTCACTGCTTTACAAATCTTTGGTGAGACCTCTATTAGAGTATGCTGTACCAGTGTGGAATCCCTACCTTGTGAACGATATACATGCAATCGAGAACGTGCAACGCCGTGCATCGAGATTAGCTCTCAGACAGAAACGAGGTGAAATGCCGTACGAGGAACGATGTAACATTTTAAATTAGCCTCTTTTATCCACACGGAGAACCTACTTTTCACTTGTGGAATGTTACAAGATTGTTTTTGGCCTCTCCCATTTAGACTTTCAAGAATTTTTCGAATTTACAAAAGTGCGTTGCACAAGGGCCAATCATTCTTATAAACTTTACTTCAAATCTTCGAGGATAAATTGTTTTAAAAATTCTTTTTTTATTAGGGTAGTTAGCGATTGGAACACTTTACCAAAGCATGTTGTAGAGGCAAGGACTCTGGAACTTTTTAAATTAAGATTAAAAATATTTTTAAAATTGTAAACATTAGATAGTTCCTTTCTTCTTCTTCTTTTTTTTTTTTTTTTTCTGTACATAGTTCTACATTTGTTACTTTTTATTTTTTATTCAGGGGAGTTGTTATATAGGGCTAACCTCCAAACTCCCCTTTTCAAATTTTTATATATAAATTTATTTGTATATAGAATTTGAATAAAGGTGTATGTATGTATGTATGTAAATGACCTAAAAGAAAGATTCCCGGGACAAAACTTCACACTCAAATCTTTGAAACTTTTCATTCCACAATCAGAATTTAGCTAAATGCATATGATTCAAAACTTCAGCGATCTAAAGACATTTCCTGGATACACTTGACAGGACTAGAACAAGTTGTTCTTTGACACATGCACGATCAAAGCTGAGAAAAAAAGAAGCATCATTGGACGGCTTACAGGCAATCCGCTTCCCTGTCCTGAAAAATGAGAAAGATTTAAAGATAGATGTAGACAAGATAGAGGAAAAACGTTGCTGTCTCTAAAAAATAAAACAAAGGCAAAATTCAAAACACACAAACAAACAGAAAAACTCAAACATTGTCCTGCGGCGATCATGTCAAGTCATAAAACACATAGGTAGTTTACTAAGAGTTGAATGAGCTCTACTTTGCAAAGGAAAAGATGTGAAAGAACTTACGTGCCGCGTTACTAAACAAACTTAACAAAACTCATCTTTATGACACACCTGCTTTAAAAGAAGCTTTGAGTCCTTTATATACTGTGGTAGAGTTTCTGTCACTCACGAACTGAACCCAAACCATGTTCCCTTGACTCATTATGGAGTTCGGCTTTGTATTTCCACACAGGCGATTGGTCAGGATTGGACCAAAATAGCCATTTATTGTTTTAGGATCACCAGCCATGATGGATGCTTCACGGAACTCAACATAATCGTTTCTGCAGTCCTCGCTCTCCTCCAGTTCAAATGTGTCGAAGTCTATCTGTACCGTATGTCCCTCAGGGACGATTAAAAACCACTGTTCTGCGTTATCTGAGGGGTAGTTCTCTACGTCGACCTTTGGTGTACCAAACTCAATAGTTTCATCTTCGCTTGCATTCAGATAGTTTTTTTTACCCGCTGCAAAATAAAATAAGTCTGTTACTACATAAAGAATAAAACGAAATCAATGAAGGTTACATATTTGATAAAAACAAAGCCAGAAAAGAACTCTACATTTTTAAGTTTGCTTTACCGCAATATACTTAAGTCGGAATTTCAAGAAAATTCACCCCATTCAACACACCCTCAATTGCAATGAAGACTCGCTTCATTACATGTTCATTTACTTGCCCGACTAACTTAGCCATCAAAACTTGCTAGTAATACAGTTGATGAAGATTTAATAGTACCATTAAAATACATATGGTAGAGGGGCGAATTTAGATTTAGAGCGTAAATGTCGTGCGAAAATGGTAGATGACAACTTGCGGGTGGCTTTTGGGTTCTTCAACTCATCGAGTAAACAAAGAAAGGTTTGATGTGACTGAAGGAGTTAAAGATTGAGGATATGTCACCCTCTGAAAAATGAAAGTAGTCTGTTACCACATGAAAAATTAACAAAATCAATAAAGGTTATCAAGAGAATATGTCCGATTTTATTCGAAAAACTATACCGGTGTGTAGCAACATTGATCGTCAGGTTCATACCCTGTCAAAGCTAAACTAGTGGGTGACACACCCTGTGGTTGGAGGGTGGTGGTGGGTCCAAAGCAACAGGCTTAGGCGGGGCTGCAAATGTCTGCCGGCTCCAGCCATTGAAAATGGAGGGGAGCTTAACGCATAAACCAGTGACGGGACGTAGGGTGGGTCACTGACAGTCGTGTTTCCAAAGCGTAGGGCTAGGGAGGGTAAGTTTTAAACTCCTCGACCTCAAATTATAGTTTGCCCTTGGGTCGAAAAGGGCTTCTTAGTTTATTTTGACTACGTTATTTTGTCTGACAGCCGTCACGCTTATGCCTGGCAACTGTTCAGTCAGTGGGCTAAGACAGTGCCCACCTTCGAGCCAGCCTAGTCAATGAAAATGGAGGGTAGTTAACGTCAAGTTCGCACCTACATGCAGCCCAGTTACAGGCCCCTTGAAGGGTGTATTGCAAATGGCTCTGTGTCTAAAGGTCAGCCGGGGTAAGGAGGGTAGGGTTTTGGACCCCTCGGTCAACTGGAGTTTTCTCTGAGACTGGAAAGGGCTTGTCTTACTCATCTTGGTGGCACTCTGTTTTGCAGAATTGGTAGTCAGGCTTGTGCCCTGTTATACCTCAGCCATTGGGCTAAGACTCCATGGCTATTAAAATTTTAACCTTTGGCCGTAAAAGCCATCACCCCATTAAGACCATCTTTATATAGTTATTACCTACCTGTCCTGGACATGGCCATGAAGGTCAACTTAAATCCTGTGTAGTGTACAGTATCATCCGACACGAAGCGAAGATAGCCCGTCGATCCACCAAAATTCTCGGTAAAGTCAGTTCTCCAGTCGACGTTGAAGAGATATCCCTGTAAATAGTTGTAATTATATCGTCCACATAATTTAGAATACCAGTGAAAATGCCTGTAGGTAGGTCCTCTTTGAAGATAGTCGCACGTACAATCAGAGCACATTTCTACGTCAATCCTGGAAAAATATCAGAAACCGATATAACTTGTTTCCACTTTTTACCAACCTTAAGGACAAAGTTAAGATTGATCTACTGGAGAAGATAAATTACTTTGAATATATTTACAATGTTTTTATTCTTTGTCCAACCATGTTGGGCCTTAAAAGTCTCGTTACAGGATTGATTGATTACTAATATAATTGAAATGAATAAAGTGCAATTTTTATAGGTAATCACATGATTTCGAGTGCAATTTGGAATAAATAAGCATGAGTAAATTTTTTTAAAGACTAACAAAATTTCACGAGCCCGTAGGGCGAGTGCAATTTGTGGTCTTTGAAAAAATTAACAAGTGCTTGTTTATTCCAAATTGCACGAGAAAAATCATGTGATTACTTGTTAATAATATACATGGAAAAATACGAGATGGCTTATCATAATTAAACATAAGCAAAGCGCGCATCTAGTGCAAAAAATAATTAATTCAAACCGTGCGTTAGGTCAAAACAACCGCGTAGGATCAAAACAATAATAGGCAATGATATCTTCACGTCTTTAAGGTGCAAGAAAGTTCAAAGTCCGACTAAACAGTTCAAGGAATAGTTCAGTCTGTGTCCGAAGCACTTTCGATGAAATGGAATCGTCGTTTCCGAGGTTTAACTATGACTGTTTTTAATTTCGGCGTTGGATCGCTCGAGCAGTGTTAAGCTAGGTCGGCTCGTAATTTTCGATTTCCTTGGCAATTCCCTTCTCTAAACACCACTTTTTCCAAACTGACAACCAAAAAGCAATGCTTTTTATAGTGTTTTCGTTGTTTAAGCTGTTTTTCAGCTGCGGTGGCGAAAGAAAACCTACTGAAAACGCCGGCCATTGTTTCGCTCGCAAATTTTCAAATTTTCAAATTTTGTTGCGACATCAAAGGCTCGCATTTGATTGGCTATCTGTGAGTTTCTTTGATTATTGACCAATCAGAATGCCTGATTTGTTTCTTTCTTTGCACTGAATTAACTCTCTTCTGCACTGAATTACCTGAAAACTGCATTTATCTTAACCAATCAGAACTGAGTAATTTTTCCATGTATATTATTAGGTCTGAAATCATATGCATGATTTCAACATCGAACGGGTGCGCAGCGCGAGTTTCATTTGAAGTCACGAGTATGATTTCAGACCAAAATAGTACGACACAGAGTTCAATTACCGCTTTATTACATTCATTTTCAGTGAAAGCGCAAAATTCAGTCGCTCAAATACAGGATTTTTCAGTTATTCTGCACAAATATCTTATTGATCCATATCAAACTCTTTCCCCAGTGCGACGAACATTTGTTTTTCTCGATTCCAGGTGTACGCAACCACTGACCCCACGTAATGCGCATGCTCTCCGTTACGAATTTTCAAAATGGCGGACAGGCCAAAGAGGGAAATAAAAAAAACAGCGATTTTGCAATGAATACTCAATATACATCTCTCGTTAGAAAGGCGAATCCACGGAAGAAAGATACAAACTATATGACATTGAGATCGATACGATATTAAATCGACACCGAGGGCCCGTTTCCAACTTGCTAAGAAGTGCATTTAATTGCCTTCCGCCACGATTACTAGCTTTCTTGACAGCTTTCTGAAGACAGAATACTTTCTTTCCGAAGACTTCTGATATGCGGCTATTGATTATTACACCTCGTATACCTGATTGCTCAAAAACTTTGTTTACGATTGTTGAAAGGACTGGTTCTTCGTCTCCGTCTTTACATTGCTTTGAAATAGTATAGATTAGCAAGCTGAAACGAAAAATTAATCAGGGAAGTTTACGAAAAATCCAGCAAACAGGCTTAAAAAAGGCATTTATTTAGACTTCATACTTCAACGAACTTCACAAATCTTACTTGTTTATCTTGTAAGTAAACGATGGCAGATTAATTCCCGAAGCGCTTTCTGAGTTTCCCGATCCCTCTCCTACTGCTTTCACGTTACAAAACAGGAAAAAATCGAAAGGAGGAAGATACAGCTGTTTTGAAACGCCATTTGACGAGGGTAAATCTGCTTTTTGTTCGACACTTTACATATCAAAACAAAGGAAATTTGTTACTCTTTCTGCTTCTGGCGGTACATTTTTAATTTGCCCCTGCGTAAAAGAGATATCGCCCGAGACCCTGCGCTCGGTCGTATTTTGATCAAAAACGCCTTGTTAATTTCACGCAACCGCTCGGAGAAAATGTAAAAATGACGAGGGAAAAACTTTACCTTCAAGTTAGAAAATTAGCGAAATAGAAAGCCACAATATTATAGTTTAATATTTCAGAGGTACATTGAGTGCTTTTTCCGTAGAGAATCTGCACTATGGTAAAACATTCGAAAATTACACTCGATTTGAGTGGGGTGTTGAAGTGGGCGTGGTCACTACATTCATGTTAAGACTATTTGTACCCCATGAGTTTGATATGAGTACCGAGCTGGTTTGTGAAAAGTTGCAAAAGTTGTCTTTCATTTTCCTGAAATTTGATTGGTTACTTTAAAGAAGCATTGAAACCTGATTGGTTGTTGTGGTTTAGTAAAGCTTTCTCGTTGACTGAGAAAAGGATGTGATTAAGAGCATAATAAGATACATGAAAAAATTACTCTGTTCTGATTAGTTAAGATAAATGCAGTTTTCAAGTAATTCGATGCAGAAGAGGGTTAATTCAGTGCAAAAGAAGTAACAAACCAGACTTAACAATTCCTTAAGCTGTTAAGCCGGACTTTAAACTTTATTGCGCCTTAAAGATTTTAAATATCATTGTATATTATTGTTTTGATCGTACGCAGTTATTTTGACCAAACGCACAATGTCACTTGCAGGGTTTGAATAAATTATTTTTGCACTTGATGCGCGCGCCTTGCTTCTGCATAATTATGATAAGCCATCTCGTATTTTTTCATGTATTTTATAATACGTAATCACATGATTGTTCTCGTGCAATTTGGAATAAATAAGCACTTGCAAATGTTTTCAAAGACTAACGAAATTGCACGAGCCCGTAGGGTGAGTGCAATTTTGTGCAATTGCACTCGAAATCATGTGATTACCTATACAAAAAAGGTGAAATTCGCGATTTAATCGGACCAATGAGAGGCAAGTAGTTTGCAAGGATCTCCAATGATTTCCAAATGAGTGTAATAAAGATAATTACAATTGTTTTGATGATTAAAAATTGTTTTAATTATCATCAACATAATTATCAGTCATTATCATAACATCAAAATAAAACACGAAAGGCAATATGGTAATTGCGCCGGTTACTTGAAGCGTTACGCCTCAATCATTTACAGTATTATCAACCAAATTTTTTTTTTTTACTTTCGTCCTCTTTTTCTGATTTGGTACCGTAATCGGAAAGAAAAGAAAACCCACGCTGGTCGTGCAGCTTTCGAAAAAAATGGCGTGGCTCCGGTATCTTTCAAATATTCTTTCTTTTACATATTCTATTTTTCAAATATTCTTTCTTTTACATATTCTATTTTTCAAATATTCTTTCTTTTACATATTCTATTTTTCAAATATTCTTTCTTTTACATATTCTATTTTTCAAATATTCTTTCTTTTACATATTCTATTTTTCAAATATTCTTTCAAGATGGTTGACATTGCTTTCGCTCTTTTTAAGAGCATGCAAGCTACAAGGTTGGAGATGCGCCGTCTAAAAAACCCGCTTAATCCCGCCAGGCAATCATGTTTAAATCCTCTTGGGAACTAATACCATATTTCAGAGGGTTTAAAGGAAATTTTCTGAGTTGTTATGTAATGACTTTGTGATTTTGCTTGTCTCTGCTTTTAGATGTCCATTTAGATGATGATGATGACGGCAGCATCAAATGAAATGGAACTGAAGTGTGAGCCTCAGAGTTTGCATGTAACTGACGAGTGTTATACATGGAAAACTTACCTGGAAAAATGATATCGAATGTCATCATAAGTGTCGGGAACCGTAATGCTCCAACATTTGGTCTCATTCTTACCATAAGTACCTGACTCAGGATATTCAAGCTCACCACTGGAAGCTGTGATGTTCGTTATGCCATTGGGACAAACTATTATGTAGACAAAGAGTTATTTTAAATGTTGACTTCGTATCTCACCCAAAATTGAGAGAGCCCATGAGAGATTATCCTGAAACGACGGAGTCACTCGAACTCTTTAGTGGAGTGACAAGTTGTTAACTTCCCCGAGAAGCACATTGTTTTTGTCACTGATTCATTTAAATCTGACTACCTCGAGCCCTTACTGACTCGTAGCTGATGCCAAATAGAGCTGGAGCGCACTGAATTCCCTCAGCGGAGCCTTATATCGAAGTAAAATCTGATTGCTTACCAAGCCAATAAAATTTGGTTTTTAAAGTCATGACCAAGTAGTCCGTCCCGTCTGTCCATACCTCCATACGAGAAATTACATTCAGACTTCACGGTAAGTCGCACTTCGAGCACAAGTCAGGGCATTGTATATAGGGTAGGGAATAGGAAACCGAAAAAGGAAATGCAGAAGAACGAAAACAAGAGAAATCCCACACAAGCCCACGGCTCGTGTATCAGATGATATGCAATCTAGTAAAGAGCAAAGTAGGAAAGTACTTGTCTCGTATTGTTCATTTCGTGATTCACTGCCTATCCCGAATACAATTATTGAGTTATGAATAAAGGGGGTAAGTTTCTAAAGAAACTGTGGTGCTGCTTCGGAGGGAGAGTATAATAGGGTAATTTAATCGCTCTGACGAAGGGCTGAAGCTCGAAACTGTAGCTTATAAACTCTTTACGGCGGCCAATTTACGTTATTAAGTCAGTTGATAATACTAAATTACACAATTATTGATTGTTTGATTTATTGTTTTGAAAACTTTGGATGGTAGATTTTTAACTAACTACTCGATGAAATCAGGGTAATTACCCAGTGTCGCCCATTTTCTGAACAAGGATGTTCTCTATTTTCTTAAAAATACTTCACTGTGCTTTATAGACATCCAAATTTTGACATATTTCCATCAGTCTAAACGACTCTGGCTGAGTGGGATTTCCAGTGCTAAATTTTCTTAAGTCTGTCAAGCAAAGTAAAAGCAGCCTCAATTACTTTTTGAAGGTGTAGGTGCACAGATGAAAACGTGAATGTGTGCATTGTATGCCCAGCATGCATAGAATTCTAGACATGATTTTTCAAATCTAAATGTGAAAGTAGGTCTGCAGGCGATTCCCCTTTTTAAATGAAATAGCTTAAGCCTTGAAATTTATCACTTCCTAAAGGCCTTATTTAGTATAGTTGACGTCGTGTTGTACATGCTTGAACTTTAGACTCGAGTGTCATGTTTGCTTTAACTTTGGACTCGCGATTAGCGCGAAAAACTTTTGAAGATCGTCGATCTGAGAGAAGGTATTAAGGTTGTAGTCGATATCTTTCTGCTATTAATTACAATCACTAAAAACGTTTGTTGGGTTGAAGAACTGCTGATATTGAACTCAATAACAAGTATATATAAACTGAATACATTTACAATGAATTTGCATTTTATACCGAAACATTTCGGGTTTCAAACTTACTTGAATCGCATTGTCCTCTTTCAAGGAATAGTAATAAAACTGAAAAAGAAAACATTCATAAGACATTAGACAGAAAAAAATATGCAGGAGGGGCCATATATACTGGTTTTTACTTGTACTTTTTTTTATATATAATGCAGCAAGAACCCAGGCGAGAAGCAACAGAGAACAATGGGACATTATTTTCGCTTGTCCGGAAGAGATTAGGACGAGACAGGGTTTTAGTCGCCGAAGAGAAGAAATAAACTAAGAGGAAAAAATAACCGGAGATAAAATAAAACACAAAAAATGAAATACAAATGAATTAAAAACTATAATTTGCTTCCCTAAATGAAGGCAAGTTATTATATAACCATTTTCATTAGGTGCAGCGCATGAGAAGCTTGGCGTCTGTAAAACAATCGCTCTGAGTTTAAGAAACGAGTACTGCGACGCCGTCGACAACGTCGGTTAAAAGATGAACTCATATTTTACCTACGAATCTCGCGATACTCTAAAGTCATTTAGTTTGTTTATCGCGGTAAAAACTATCCCGAAACTGAATTTGGAACACAGCGTTAAATTTGAAATAGAAATTCAAAAAATTAGCCATCGCCGTTCACATTTTCCAGACAACACGAAGTTTGATCATTTCACGTTGTTGTTTTGCAGAGGACGCACAGAACTTTACGAAGATTTATAACACACGTGCACAACCACTGTTCTGCTAATAAAACTCGTTGTTTATTGACGTTCCCGTTGCCGTTGCCGACGTGGTTTTCTTAAACTCACTGACATCTCGGCTGCGCTGTTTCTGGATTTTTGTTAAAACAAGCATTTCTTTCTCTTATTGATTTCATTTGTGAATGGACCTTCGTGTATTTTGTGCACTTATCAGACCCAGCAATTCAAAATTAAATAGGCCAAAAAGATTTAATTCACTTCAAATATTGCCAGGTTAACGAAAATACTCTTGAATCCTTGCCAAATTTGAGCAGGATGTATGCGGTTTTGAACGGGGTTTGCGCATCGCCCAGAAATCTATAAGCGAGCTGCCAGATCCTTAACACATTGTCACAAAGATTAACAGGCTAAAAGACATAAAGGAAAATCAAAATCAAAAGAACTTAACTTGAAAGCGAGAAAAATGATTCAGGCGTGTCGCTCTCTGAGAAATTAGGATGGTTAGATACATGAAGGATGAACAACTTACCAATGACAGAGGCAGCTGTAATGAGTTGGTTGAATTTGAATACTCCCATTCTTCCACTCCGTAAATTTCTTTCAGTCTGTAACAAAAAAATATCAGGATTCACTGAGCAGAGTACAACAAATGCCTGCGTGCTTGATAAAATAACAGTAACCTTATCCAAATGTGTTTAAATATGTTTGTCTGTAACCTTATTGATCGTAGAAATGACGTCCACGATGAACGTAACCACGCGGTGCAGTCGAATGGTTTCCTTTCAGTCAAAGTTTAGAATATTTGCATATTTCTAATTTTGCAATTGTTTGTACGAGATAAATTTTTTTCTCCGACATGGCGAGGGTTGTATTACATGGAACGTCATTTTCATTGTCTATAAACTTATTGACAATAGCTCTCGACCAATGGGAGGGAGAATTTCTACAGTTAGCCCCGAGTCGCACCAGAGCTTTACTTTTTTTTCAAGAAAAAAATTGTTAAAAAGTAGCGAAAAATGAGTGCGACCCCGTGTTTGAAAAACATGCCAAAGTTTTGCAAATCGCCAAATTTTCGCTAATCTTCGAAGGAACCGATGTCCTACCTCGGAAGCGTCCAAATTTTGGCAAAACAAACATTCATGTTTTAGTCATTTAACCCTTGGTGTTGCACTGCATTACGAGAAATTTCCAACTGAAAATGAAGAGGATATTTTTGAAGACAAAAGTTACAAGCTTAAACATGTTTAAATCTTGTTTTACTAACTGGTTTTATTAAACTACCTGTTCATACCGCGGGCGCGTGTAGCCAAACATGTTTAAAACCGTGTTTAATAAAACTACCTAAATGAGGTTGTTTAACTTTCGTGTTTAACTAAACACATTAGAGATGGCGGTTGCCAAAAAAACCCGCGGAAGGATTTGGGAAAACCAGGAAATGTTATTGTTACTACAGAAGTGGGGGGACGAAAATATACAAATGAAGTTAATATCTTGTACCAGAAAGAGGCCTCTATGGCAAGAAATAAGTGATTTTATTCGAGCGGCAGGCTTCGAAGACCGTGAGGAAGATGCCTGCAACACAAGAGTACACACATTAGTAAGTGCGTATCGCTCCTACAAAGACGAATGCGAGAAGACCGGAAACGGGACTCCAAAGAGGAAGCCGGCGTTTTTCGACGAAGTCGATGAATTTCTCTCAAAAAAACTATGTACCAAACCGAAGGTTGTGGTAAATTCTTCAAAAATTATCATTGAGGCGGACAACGAAGAAGAAGACAATGAAAAAATTGAGAACGATGAACCAAACGAAGAGTTGCCTTCCTTCAGCGGTGGCACCAGCGTCGGCAGCAACAACAAAACAGCCGGCAAATTTCCTCAACCAAACAAGGGTGAATGTTTGACAGGTGAGCTTTGAAAACTTTCGCTGATTGGAGGGTCAGACAATAGGCCAAGAAAACGTTTCAATATCGGCGCCTACGTTGTCTGTAATCTCTGACAAAATTTCTTGATAATTTTACTTCCAAGATGAGTAGAGTTGAACAAAAATATTGAGATAAGTATTGGCTCAAACAGCCTTCCACATGATTCATTCATGATTTATTCTCGACTTTAACTTCTGCCTTTAAAGAATTCTTGTATTCCTTCACAGAAAGAACAACAGATGCTGGCAAGCCATTTCTCAAACCCGCTACGAAGAAGCGGAAGGTGTCGACGACGGATGCCTTGACACAAATTGACAAGGCGTTGGAGGCATTTGTTTCCTATCAACAAGCTGCTGATAGGAGTTTTCTTGCCGCAGAGGAGGCTCGTGTTGAAGTCCTAAATGTAAACACTTTCCTAAATGTAATAAAGTCCTAAATGTAATAACATTTGGTCCTAAATGTAATAACATTTGGTCCTAAATGTAATAAAGTCCTTAATGTAATAACATTTAGTCCTAAATGTAATAAGCCTCCAATGCAATCGTTTAACTCCTTCGGTGCATTGTTGTTATGGCGGACATCCACAATGAGATGTAAAAGTGACAGCTGTTGCACCGCTGGCAGTATACATGTCACATTGCGGGCTCGCTGATATAAATTAGCGTCTTTCTACTTGCTAGACATAAGAAATATCAGCAGTCGAAGTATGGTCCTTAAAGTGGTCTATTGATCGAGTTGAAGAAAATCATTTCCAGCCCAAAGTGGGCTAGTGCTTCGCTGGAAGCTCATTAAGATGGAATCGACTAGTACGTAATCATTAACATTTTTTTTGACAAGAAATTGACTACAATTGATGATGAACTAGAATGCTATTGTTGATGTTATCGTTCGTGTTAAAGTCTTTAGTAGTGATGCACCATTTTAGAGCAGTTTGAATTATTTCGCTGTGTCACATTTTAATCCAAAAGAAAATTATTATTAGTAGTAGTGTTACTGAAATTTTGCACATCAATGTTATTCAGTGTCAATTGATTTTAATGAAGCATTTGGGTTCTTTTTTTCTTATTTATTCAATTTTCAACCTGGGATATTGCATTTATGGCCCTCTATGGCTTTACTCCACCTCAGTAGTCAGTTCATGTACCATATGACTAAATGGAAACTGTTGAGCTTTCTTCTTCATAATCTATTTATCTATTCATTTTCTCCCCTCAAAGCGGAGAGAAGAGATGACGACAAAAAAATGGAATATAAACTTGAGATTAAATATATGTTTTCCCAATACTTCGGTTCGGGAACTGATGAACCTGTCATAAAGGGCTAAAGGGAAAAAAATTAATGGTTCATTAGACCATCAACTGACCATCTTGTGTTGAATATTGTAGCTCAATAGATCAATTTCACACTTGCGTGGAAAAAAGGCAACATGTCGAGACCTGTGATCGTGAAATGGGATAACATATGATTGGTCAGTAGACATCTTGCTCTGTAAGTCACTTTATCATAAAGCTAGCAGCGCACGCGGGCAAGATGAAGTGAATCCTGTGTTCTGATTGGCTACCTGAGGGGGCATGATGGGCCCACCCTCGCCCGCTCGGGATTCCCCGTATTGATCCCACGCAAGAAAACTCACAAAGTTCGTAACTTTTGGACAATGTTGGCATAAGCATAGAAAAAAATAAAAGACCTTCTTGGGTTTATTGTGCTGCAAGCACAGTTGGCTTTCACTATCGGCTCTCGAAATAAACAGGCCATTCTTGATTCTTATCAAAGCGAAATATTTTGCTATACAATGAATCCTTTAATGATTAAGCCGGGAGAATATAAACTCTTTTGACCAAGCTTGTATGGTCAAGATTTCTGGGTATTAGCCACGCTCTTTTTCTACTATTTTATGGACGGAGACGAAGTCTCCGTCCAATAAAAACGCAAAAAAAAAAAGAACTCGGCCAACATGCAGCTATTTTGACCTCACGCTTGGTCAATAAGGCATATGAATATGTTGTATGCAGACCCATACAATTATGGCAAGGGAAGACAGTACAAAAAATGCACTTCCGAGCCCGGAATTTGTCTAACGTATAAGTCGGTGGACTTCCTTTTCCTTGTAATTCGGTTCATGAAGTGTTAACTTCAGCACTGATGACAGAAGTATGTCGTCAAAATCTGTTACACTTAAGAGTGTGAGCCAATGATATAAAGAGAGCTATTGGTCAGCGCTCTCATTGCTTTTGCGTCCGTCAATTTGCTGCCAAAAGCACATCAGTATAAGTATAAGGTTTTGTAGCCACTGCTTTTCAATCTACGTCTTTAGCAAATAAAAAGACGCTGATTAATATCAGTGAGCCCGCAATATGCCATGAATACTGGTCAGAGGATTCTTTGATGCAACAGCTGTCACTTTCATATCTCAACGTTAGCGCAGTTAAACGATTGCATAGGAGCCTTATTACATTTAGGACCGAACGTTATTACATTTAAGGCTTTATTACATTTAGGACCAAATGTTATTACATTTAAGACTTTATTACATTTAGGACAGTTATTACATTTAGGACTTCTACAGCCTCGTGAAAGACGAGAAGAAGAAAGGGAGGAGAGAAGAAGGAAGGAAGACCAGGAGTTTCTGCTGAAATTGGCGCAGGTACTTCGAAAACAAAAAGTACGTGTCTTCAACAATTTAATTTGCGCTCGTACCTGCGACAGTTTCAGTTGGTTTAGTTTTCGGCTTTATTTATGCTGTAAGTTGAACGATGTTTCACGAAATCTAATGGCCGATTCCCAGTCGTTGGAGAAGGTGCAAGAAAAAAAAGAAAACTATATTGAACTTAACGCTTAGATCATTAATTTTGACATGCTCTGGTTAACTTTTCTTTACTTGAACTAATTGTCTTCTATAGTTGTCTTCAATTGAATATGCTTTTTTTTTCTTTGAGAAAATAAAAATCGTTTTTTTCCTTTAAGTGTTATTTTTAATTTTCCGGCAGAGCCTAGTTGTTCAGAGGCCGATTAACACTAACCCAGGGTTAAATTTTGATTCAGCTTCTTCATTTCTTTATTCAGGAGTCTTTTTTGGGATAATTTTCCCTATTCCTTTTAGACTATCTAATCATCAAATTGTAGACAAAAAAAAAAAGAAAATGGATTTCTTTTTAAATTTTCATATTTGAAATCAAATTTCACACTAACCCTGGGTTAAGTTAAGTCACCTTTGAACGAACTGGCCCAGAGTATTTAAAAAATTTTCCGGAAAATTAATGAAATAAATGAATATTTTTGTGCACAGTGGTTAGGATCTTTTGGAAAAATTGATTTAATATTTGAAATAAAGTTTTGATCCACCTTTAAAATGATGAAATTTGTTTCTGAGGTTCCATCAGTTGTTCAGAGAGAGAGGGTCATATGAATGATGTCTTTTAAGTCTCCTTGATAAATTTACAACAGAACTGAACACTTTGATCGAAAAGCTGAGATTGTCCCCCTCCTTCTTTATGCCTACATCTAATACTCAGAGAGGAAGATGCAAGTCTTGCACTCAAATTAGTATTTTATGTGAACATGTAGTATGCATGGCTAAATAAGCATATGTCACACCATGGGTTTCAAACTACTCCCTAATTTTTTAGCATAATTTGGGTGCTAATATGTTTATTTCACATGTGAAATGGCAAACTTGCAATGACTGCATCTTTAATTGTTCTCAGTTCGTGTCCAGGTTTTGAAATGTACAAAAAAAATGTTGGGGTTTCAAAGAATACCACAGACAATCAAAGTTTGCTATCAGTAATTTTAATTTACACAAGTGACAATTTACTTTTCAAATCTCATTTATACAACTAATTACAAATGGAACACTGCTTGACCCACTTAGAGGAGTGTCCTTCAAAAGATCTTGACTCTTCCATTATTTATGAAACTATTTGCACTGTATACAATAAACCTTAAAGGGAGAAAGTATTCATATAAACGACTTTTTTGAGCTAGAGATGCAAACTCTTTGATGGATTATTTGCCTGTGAGAGATGCTTATGTTGAACACTCATGTTCAAGTGATGCATGTGACAATGAATATTTATATTAAGAATCTTTTAATTGCATCTTTTATTGCAACAGCATTTGTGTTCTGCCTTTGGTTTGGATCACCTGGACAAACTCCAGCATGAATGTGAATATCATTGAGCCATTGGTCATCAAAAGACTCGTTTCGCATCTCACAATAATTATGTAAAACACAACACGCTGCGATGACATTGCAGGCATTTTCAACTTTTAAGTCCAGTCTCTTCCCAATGCTTCTGAACCTTCCCTTCAATCGACCAAAGGCATTTTCAACAACTACTCTAGTCGTGCTGTGTTTTATGTTGAAACTGCGTTCCTCCGAGGTCAGATTTCCACGATCAATATATGGTTTTATCAGCCAATTGCTAAGAGCATAAGCTGAGTCACCTAATATCAGGGGAGGAACTTGTACACCAGATATCATCACCGACATGTCGAGCGGAAGAAAAGCTCTGGCACAAAACAAGGCAAACAATGGAGAGTTCTTGAAGACACGTGCGTCGTGTACTTTACCCGGCCATCCAACACATATATCAAGAAATAGATAATTACAATCTACTAGCCCCTGAAGGATTAATGAGTGGAATCCCTTCCTGTTAACATAATCATCTGGACTTTGCCGAGGTCCAATGATTGGGACATGGCAACCATCGACTGCTGCAACTACCTGGGGAAAGCCCGCGCGACTTTTAAAACCTTCAATTTTTTCTTGGACTTCATGTTGATTTTGGGGAACGTTTATATAATTGGGAAGAAGAACGTTCACTATCACCTCGCATACCTGTCGCACAATACCACAAACAGTGGATTTTCCGACACCAAATAGATTTCTGATCGTTCGAAAGTGAGCCGTGTCCGCAAGCCAATATAATGTTATGGCAACTCGATGACGCACTGTAATGGCTTTCCTGTAATTGGTGTCCCTTTTAGAGATATGTGGCGAAAGTTCTCGGCAAAGGCGATTAATTGCTTCTTTAGACATGCGTAAATTCTCATTCCAGTCCTTTTCTTCCCAATTTTGGCAAGTCTCTTCCCAAAATATCTGCGACCGGGGTTTTAGCCAAATACGGCGAACAGGAAGATGTCGGAGAAGAAATCGAAGCAAAAAACGAAAAAACAGTGATGAAACGAGACGTCTCCGACGGACATAACGATTAAACCGTCTCTCTGCGTTTCTCTGTCGGTTTTGTGTAATTCTGAGGTTTTCCCTCAGCCGTGACTGCGCCAACAACAGCAGGATATTGTGATTTAAACTGACCGCCATTTTGATTGCGTCTTTAATTTTGTTGGCAACAATTAACCTCAAAACGAGGCTGCGCAATACCTAACCCAGTCTGCAGTGTGAACGGTTCTTGAGCAACACATGTTTTATAAAACCATGTTTAAAAAAACTACGTCTAATGAAACTTGTTTAAATTGGTGTGAACAGGGCATAAGTCGCTTTATTACTCAAAGAGTTTTTCATATTCCAGAGATTCACTGCTGCCAAGATACTCGTCCTAACTCGCAAATTTCTTTATGACATTGCAAAGGTCACTGTCGCGGTAGGAAAATTTCCCACACACACGCACAAATAGTAAACAAGTCAGACAGTTATGATTACTCACAGACTCAGAGTTAATCGAAAATTACAAGGTTTCGGTCATTTTCTTAAACGCGAAATTCCAACAATTGCAAAAATCCTCATTCCGTACGTATCTCAAATGGATCGGCTGAACTGTTTACATGAGAAGAAATTTACTTGAAACTGCTGACTGATCGCTCTCCCCAAGATGCTTCACAACAATTGAACGCACAAGTGTTTGGGACACCGTGACAGCGCCGTCGTGACAGCGCCGCTTTTATATAGATGTCTGTAATTCGTACCTGGGTCTGGTTACACTAGAAGCAATGTGGACAATACATTAATTCAACGAAAAATTCTCCTTCCGTTGCAAGTATTGAAGCCAGCACAAGTAGCGCCAGTGTCAACCAAAGCGCAAAAGATCAGTAGGAAAATAATTATATCAAAGATCTTCAGCTGTCAGGACGACAACGCCGAGGAAGATATCCTGGGCTATTTTTCTGACCATTAGATCTGTTGTTTTGCCACGTCCTCGTTGCCGCCGCCTTCGTAGTTTGCTAAAGGTCCCTTAAATTAACGAGGGTATCACTAATTTAAGTAAATAACTTAACTGCCCAGTAGCGTGCAACGTAGAAGGAGATCGTAGTAGAAAGGATCGCTCCCCAACCCTGCTATAACAACGGCTGCAATGAATGAGCTTTGAGCTGAGCATAACTCTATCGACTTCTAGTGACGACAGGATGATCTTTTAGCGCGTGTGATTTCTACTCAGTAGGAAACATCCTATGTTTGTTTCTAAGATTAGGGGCCAGAATGAAAATTGCCAGACTTTGACATCATATGCTTTTGAGTTTATATAATTCTTCTGTCATAATCGAATCATTCATTAATTGTTCTTTTTAACGAATCATTTCCACATTTAATCCATTATGTTTTGATTGAAGAGATTCTTCGTGACAAACTGAATGGCTGAGCTAAAAAAAAAATCGGGATTAAAACACAATCCCAATACTTCTGATACTGGTGGCTTGACAAATGGTATTTACGACTGGGCTTCGTTCAAACTCTGAAAATTGCTGCGATGTTAAGTTGACTCTAAACCCTTGCGGGTTGGCCGAATTTTTTTTTTTAAGTCGAAATCTTAAAACGCGCGCGAATAGACGTGAACTCTCTAGCGGCCTTTGCGCAACAAACAGCTTTATCGGGAGATCCTATTTCAACTCAACTTTGTTTACATTCTCGTTTGAATCCTTTATTTTTGGAGAGTACAGGCAAAAAAAAAAAAAGAAAAAACTGTGACAATATCCTGCCATCTTCTCCTCACGCTTGGCCAATAACGCTTATATACTAAATTATTTCAAAGATGCACACAATGTTGCTCAAGTTTTATTAAGTCTGAGGGCTTTCAAACCGGTTAAATTTTGTTTTCATTGTACTAAATTTATGCAGATGAAAAAAAAAAAGCACAACGCACAGATGAATTCGATCCGATGAGAGATAAAAATGATCTAAAAGAAAGATTCCTGGGACAAAACTTTACACAAAATCCTTGATATTTAAATTTTTAAGTCGACAGTAAGAGTTTATCAAAATGAATATAATTCAAAACTTCAGCGAACAAAAGACATCTCCTGGATACACTTGACAGGACTACAACAAGTTGTTCTTTGACACATGCACGATCAAAGCTGAGAGAAAAAGAAGCACCGTTGGACGGCTTACAGGCAATCCGCTTCCCTGTGCTGAAAAAATGCGAAAGATTGAAAGATAGATGTAAAGACAACATACAAATCATTCCTTTTTATGGTTAGTTGACAAGAGAGGAAAAACGTTTGCTGTCTCTAAAAAAAAAAAAGACAAAATTAAAAACAAACAAACAAACAATAAAACTTAAACACTGTCCTGCGACGATCATATCAAGTCATAAAACACTGAGATTATTTACTAAGAGTTGAAAGAACTCCAATTCACCAAAGGAAAAGATGTAAAAGAATTGACATGCCGCGTTACTAAACATACTTAACAAAACTCATTATCATGACACACCTGCTTTAAAAGAAGCTTTGAGTCCCTTGTACACTGTGGTAGAGTTTCTGTCACTCACGAACTGAACCCAAACCATGTTCCCTTGACTCAGTATCAAGTTTGGCTTTGCATTTCCACACAGACGATTGGTCAGGATTGGACCAAAATGGCCATATATTGTTTTAGGATCACCAAACATGATGGATGCTTCACGGAACTCAACATAATCATTTTTGCAGTCCTCACTGTCTTCGAGTTCAAATATGTCAAAGTCTATCTGAACCTTCCGTCCCTCAGGGACGATTAAAATCCACTGTTCTGCGTAATTTGAGGGGTAGTTCTCGATGTCGACTTTTGGTGTGCCAAACTCAATAGTTTCATCTTCGGTTGCATTCAGATAGGTAACTCTACCCGCTGCAAAATGAAAGTAGTCTGTTACCACATGAAAAAATTAACGAAATCAATGAAGGTTATCAAGAGAATACGTCTGCTTTGATTTGAAAAACTATGCCGGTGTGTAGCAACATTGATTGTCAGGTTCATTTCCTCTCACAGCTAAGCTAGTGGGTGACACATCGTGTGTTGGATGGTGGTTGAGAGTCTAAAGCAGCAAGCTTAGGAGGGGTTGCAAATATCTGCCGGCTCCAGCCATTGTAAATGGAGGGGGGGCTTAACGTCTAAACCAGCAACGGCACGCAGGTTGGGTCAGTGGCTGTTGTGTGTCCGAAGCCCAGGGGTATGGAGGGTAGGTTTTTGACTCCTCGGTCTCAAATTGTAGTTTGCCCGTGGGCTGAAAAGAGCTTCTTAGCTTATTTAGACAAAGTACTGTTTTGCCTGACGGCCGTCGGGCTTATGCCTGGCAACTGCTCAGTCAGTGGGCTAAGACATCGCCCGCCCTCGAGCCAGCTTAGCCGATGGAAATGCAGGGAAATTAAGGTCAAGTTAGCACCTACGTGCAGCCCAGTTACAGGCCCATTGAAGGTTGGGTTGGCTCTGTGTCTAAAGGTCAGCCGGGGTAAGGAACTAGAGTTTTCTCTGAGACTGGAAAGGGCTTGTCTTACTCATCTTGGTGACACTCTGTTTTGCAGGATTGGTAGTCAGGCTTGTGCTCTGTTACACCTCAGCCATTGTGCTTAGACTCCATGGCTGATAAAATTTTTACCGTTGGCCGTAAAAGCCATCACCCCATTAGGCCAATCTTTGTATAATTATTACCCACCTGTCCTGGACATGGCTATGAAGGTCAACTTAAATCCTGTGTAGTGTACAGTATCATCCGACACGAAGCGAAGATAGTCCGTCGATCCTTCGTTGAAGATATATCTCTGTAAATGGTTGTAACTACATCGTCCACAAAATTTATAGCTATAGGAAGTTCCTCTTTGAAGATAGTCGCACTTACAATCAGGGCATATTTCTATGTCAACCCTGGGAAAAATATCACAAACCGATATAACTGGTTTTCAGTTCTTACCAACCTTAAGGACAAAGTGAAGATTGATCTACTAAAGATGATAAATTACTTGGAATATATTAACAATGTTTTTATCCTTAGTCTAACTGTGTTCGGCCTTAAAAGTTCTATTACAGGATTGATTGATTACTGATATAATTGAGATAAATAAAGAACAATTTTGTCTGAAATCATACGCGTGATTTCAAAATCGACCGGAATTTCAATTACCACTTTATTACATCCATTTTGAAAACGCAAAATTCAGTCGCCCAAATACAGGATTTTTTAATGAGTCTGCACAAATATTTTATTGTTCCAGTTCCGAGCTAACACGTAAAAAGTTGCAAAAGTTGTCTTTCATTTTCCTGAAATTTGATTGGTTACTTTAAAAAAAGCTTTGAAACCTGGTTAGTTGTTGTGTTTAGTAAAGCTTTCTCATTGGCTGGGAAAAAGATGCAATTAAGAGCAAAAAAGGTGCAATTCGTGATTTAATTGCACCAATGAGAGCCAAGCAGTTTGCATATATCTCCACTGATTTCCAGTCATTATCTTAACATCAAAATAAAATACGAATCTGGTAATTGCGCCCGTTACTTGAAGAGTTACAGCTCATTCATTTGCAGTTTTATCCGCTTAATATCTTTTTTACTCTCGTCCTCTTTTTCTAATTTGGTATCGTAGTCGGAAATAAAAGAAAACCCACGCTGGCCATTCAACTTAAAAAAAAAAAAAACGACGTGGCTCGAGCATTTTTCAAATATTCTTTCGTCCAGATGGTTGACACTGCTGATTGACGGCAGCATCGAATGAAATGAAATGAAGTGTGAGCCTCAGAGGTTTGCATGTTACTGACGAGTGTTATACACGGAAAACTTACCTGGAAAAACGATATCGAATGCCATCGTAAGTGTCGGGAACCGCAATGCTCCAGCATTTGGTCTCATTCTTACCATAAGTACCTGACTCAGGATATTCAAGTTCACCACTGGAAGCTGTGATGTTTGTTATGCCATTGGGACAAACTATTATGAAGACAAAGAGTAAGTTTAAATGTTGACTTCATTTCTCACCCAAAATTGAGAGAGCCCATGAGAGATTATCTTAACACGAGGGAGTCACTCGAAGTCTTTAGTGGAGTGGCAAGTTCTTAACTTCCCTTAGAGGTAGATTATTTTCATCACTGATACATTTAAATCTGAATAACTCGAGCCCTTACTGACTCGTAGCTGATGCGAAATAGAGCTGGAGCGCACTGAATTCCCTCAGCGGAGCCTTACATATATGTAAGTAAAACCTGGTTGCTTATCAACTGAATAAAATAGGTTTGGGTTTGGAAGTCATAACGGAAAAGTCCGTCCCGTCTGTCCACACCTCCATACGCATTTCGAGCACAAGTCAGGGCATTATATCTTAGGTAGGGAATAGGAAACCGAAAAAGGAAATACAGAAGCACGAAAACAAGAGAAATCCCGGCCCACACAAGCCCATTGCTTGAAAAGAGCAAAGAAGGAAAATACCTGTCTCATATTGTTTATTTCGTGATTCACTTCACGTCCCGAATACAGCTTATGATTAATGAATAAAGGGGGTAAGTTTCTAAAGAAACTGAGGTGATGCTTAGGAGGGAGAGTATAATAGGGTAATTTAGTATTATCAACTGAGTTGATTACGTAAATTAGCTTCCTTAAAGAGTTTAAAGATGATGTTTCGAGCGTTAGCCCTCCGTCTATCGCTCTAACGAAGGGCTAATGTTTAAAACGTCAGCTTTTAAACTCTTTACAGGGGCCAATTTACGTTATCAACTCAGTTCACAAAACTAAATTACACAATTGATGAAAATTATGAAAAATTTGGATGGCAGATTTTTAGCTAACAGCTCGATGAAATCAGGGTAATTAACCAGTGTCGCCCATTTTCTGAATAAGGATGTGCTCCATTTTCTTAAAAATACTTCACTGTGCTTTATAAACATCGGCAGCATCATTTTTAGAAGTGTCAAACATCAGACAGTCTACACTCAAAACTGAAAACCAAATTTTGACATATTTCCATCAGTTTGAACGACTCTTGTTGGGTGGTATTTCCAAGTCTGTCAAGCAAAGTAGATGTAGCCTCAATTACTTTTTGAAGGTGTAGGTGCACAGATGAAAACGTGGACTGTGCATTGAACGCCCAGCATGCATAGAATTTAGTATAGTGTGACGTCGCGTTGTACATGCTTGAACTTTAGACTCGAGTGTGATGTTTGCTTTAACTCTGGACTCGCGATTAGCGCGAAAAACTTTTTAAGATCATCGATCTGAGTGAAGGTATTAAGGTTGAAGTCGATATCTTTCTGCTATTAATTACAAGCACTAAAAACGTTCTTTGAGTTAAAGAACTGTTGATATTAGAACCAGTAACAAGTATATTATAAATTTTATTACATCCATTTGGAAATCACTGGTGGTCCCTGTGATCTGATTGGCTCTAATTAGTGCGATTTATTCACGAATCGCACCATTTTTTGCTGTAGATCGCACCTTTTTTCCAGCCAATGAGGAAGTTACACTTAAAACAAAACAACCAATCAGATTTCAAGGCTTTTTTAAAGTAACCGATCAAATTGCAGGAAAATGAAAGACAAAGAGTATCATTTGGCAAATTTTGCAACTTTTGTTTCCATAACTCTCATTTCTCCCCCCCAAAAATGGATGAATTTAATTTTGAATGATGACAATGAGATCCTTCAGGCTGAAGACCAACATTCCAGGGACTTTCCCACTTTTCGTGTACATTTTGGTCAATAATTTGACGATTTTCGACCCTCTCAAGCTCAAAATCCGCGCAATCCCGAGTCCACCGAGTCAGCAACAAACGAAGAAAATCAAAAGCCACCACAAGAGTTAGATGTTTCAAGATTTCCTATCATTTCAAGCGATGAAATACAGGAGCTTAAGTCTGTCGCTTCGAATAAAGATACGTCCCGCTCCACAAAACAATGGATGAATGTTTTCAGAAGCTGGTGTCAATGCTGCCATCTTGAATATGTCTCCATCGAAACAATGGCCTGAAGAACTTGACAAGACTTGAGTAAGTTTTACGCCGAGGTGAAAAAAAAGGATGGAGATGACTACGAGCCAGAATCTCTTAAAAAATCATGCAGAGTGCCATTGAGTGGTATCTAAAGGAGAAGAACTATCCATTGAGCATCGTGCGATCGAGAGAGTTTCACTCCTCACAAGAAATCCTCAATGCGAAAGCAATTTCCCTGCGTCAACAAGGAAAGGGAAAGAGACCCAACAAAGCTCAGCCAATCACACCTGAAGAAGAGTCAGCCCTGTGGGAAAAAGGTCAGTTGGGTGATTTTAATGGAAAGGTCTTGACCAATGTCAACTTAAAAAATTTGACAGAACAACTGGGATTTCGTGGTCGCCAAGAACACTACGATGCATACGTGGAAAAAGTAAATATAAGACAGCGAGAAGATGGAACTGAAGTTGTTGAGTTCAGGGAAGGTCCCACTAAAACGCGGAGCGGTGGTCTCACCATCAGGCGAAGAACAACACCACAGGCAATGTTCAGCACCGATGGCGGAAAAAGCGATCCAGTGCGGCTATTCAAGCTTTGGTTGTCCAAGCGACCCGAAGGAATGAAGAACATAGGGCCACTCTATCCAAGCATCATAAATCGTCCTAAATCAGCAGATGTTTGGTACACCAAAGTTCGAATGGGACAAAACACCATCGGCAATTTAATGAAATCCATGGCCTCCTGTCTCAGGACGAATAAGAAGCTGACGAACCACAGCATGAGGAAAACATTGGTATCAAAACTGAAGAAGTCTGGTCAACCGCGCAATGTTATCTGTGAAATAACAGGCCATGCACGTGAATCTTCGTTAGACGACTACGATGAAATAGACGAGAATCACAGGAAAGAACTGTCTCACATTATCAGTGGATATAAAGAAGTGTCAAACGAAAATAAAGTAAACGAAGTCTCCCGCCAAAACACTGCAAATGAAGCCTCAAATCAAGAGATTGCAGTCTAACATAAACGAACACCTCTGGTTCCTATTTATCACGTCCAACAATAAGGCCAAATGCATCAGGCCATGGGCTCCAATCCTGGTTTTCAGCCGGTTGAATTTTCAGGATTTCCACCACGTTTTCCGTTGCAGTCTCAGTACCGCATGGAAGCCTTCAGTTGTGCTGCTCCCGTTCCATCCCAGACAGCCAGAATTCTCCACCCCAACCACAGAAGAAACGAAGGGCTTACATCACTGAGTCAGACGACGAGGACTGAACTTTAACGCTTCACTATTTTTCTGAGTTATTGAGGACTTCTCGAATTTCTTGAATGAAACTTGTCTTTCTTTTGATACGCTTGACTGAGTTTTTGACACATGTCAAAGTCTTTCTGTTTTGCATACAAAATGAGATGTAAAAGCGTTTCCGGTTCCGCTTTTTATTTAAAAACCGGCTCAGTACTGCATCAATAAAATATTTGAATTGACCAAGTCGTGATATGGGCGATTTCAAAATGGATGTAATAAAGTGGTAATTGAACCTCGTGTTGTGAAATTTTGGTCTAAAAATCATACTTTTGATTTCAAATCACGCGTATGATTTCAGCCCAAATTGCACTCCACTCAGTTCAATTACCATTATGAATACACTTACAAAGAATTTGCATTTTATACCAAACAGTTCGGGTTTCAAACTTACTTGAATCGCATTGTCCTCCTTCAAGGAATAGTAATAAAACTGAAACAAAAAAAATTCATAAGACATTAGACTGAAAAAATATGCAGGAGGTGGCCATATAGACTGGTTTTTATTTGTACTTTTTTATATAATGCAGCAAGAACCTGGGTGAGAAGCAATAGAGAACAAGGGGACATTATTTCCCGTTGCCGTTGCCGACGTGGTTTTCTTAAACTCACTGACATCTCGGCTGCGCTGTTTTCTGGATTTTTGTTAAAACAAGCATTTCTTTCTCTTATTGATTTCATTAGTGAATGGACCTTCGTGTATTTTTTACACTTATCAGACCCAGCAATTCAAAATTAAATAAACCAAAAAGATTTAATTCACTTCAAATATTGCCAGATAAACGCCGCAAAAGTTGTGCAAGATGTATGCGGTTTTGAACGGGGTTTGCGAACGTCCTTTCAAATCTATAAGCGAGCTATTAGATCACTTTATCTTGTCACTTTATCATAAAGGTTTATAGGCTAAAAGACAAAAGTTCTCTTATTGATTTCATTAGTGAATGGACCTTCATGTACTTTGTACGGTTTATTAGGACCTATAAGACCCAACTTGTCAAAATCAAATAAGCCAAAAAGATTTGATTCACTTCAAATACTGCCAGGTTAATGAAAATACTCTTGACTCCTTGTCAAGGTTGAGCAAGATGTATGCGGTTTTGAACGAGGTAAATGGCAAATCTACATGCGAGCTGTTAGATCCTGGTCACATTATCACAAATATTTACAGGCAAAAGAAATAAAGGAAAGGAAATGAAAATCAAAAGAACTAAACTTGAGAGCGGGAAAAATGATACTGGTGTGTCGCTCTCTGGGAAATTAGGATGTTTTGATACATGAAGGATGAACAACCTACCAATGACAGAAGCAGCTATAATGATTTGGTTGGATTTGAATACTCCCATTCTTCCACACCGTAAAGTTCTTTAGACTATAACAGTAAAATATCAAGATTCACTGAGCTGAGTATGACAAAGACTTGAGTGGTTGGTAAAATAACGGTGACCTTATCCAATGATAATAACAGTGACCTTATCCTTATCCAATAACAAATTGACCACAATTTTCCATTATCGATTGCGTTATGTACGTAAACAGAATAAGAACTGAGATGCTTTCGGAAATGACTAAATATGTTTTTTTTTTTTTTTAATCTTGTCGGGACAAGGAAAAATTTCTTATTAACTCTCTGTAATGTTCTTGACAAGTGTTCATGGCTTTAGTCTTCTACTTTAGAAAATTTCATCTTCACAAGGATGACCTGGACATTCCTTAATTTCTTGGTAAACCGTGTCACAGCAACATGTGATGGAGTACAAGGAATGGAGGGAAACACTTTGTCAAATTTATTCTTTCTTGAGGGAGTATTCTAAAAGCCGTTACAATTTTTTTATATTAACGGCTCAGTCAAAAATGTTATTAAGTTCACCTTTTTCAGCCGCCAGATTCAAGCATTAATAGAACTAACTTGAAGCCCAAAACTGAAAGCCTTAAAGAATTGGCAAAGTTTTCCAAAAAAAGGTACTCTCTTTTGTACTAAGTGTGGTTCGCCGGTTGATCTGGTTAGACTTATGAGTATTTGACGCGATTCAACTTGTTTGCGTTTCCTTAAAACGCAGTCCATCAATAATAATTATACTTCTTCCAAATCTATTCGTAACTTATTCCCGTATCATTAAGGACTTTAGCAGTCAGGACGACAAGGCGAAGAGGATGTCGATCAAAGAATGAATTAATGTTTTAGTGAGAATTTCCGTCGCGAATGGCTTAGGCGCCACACCTCAATTTCAGCATAACTTATGTGAGCAGCGTTCAGTTCCATATGGAAATTTAAATAATTTGCCGTCGCAAATCTGTTCCCAGACAACACACATTTTGTTAATTTCACGTTGCTTTTTTTGCAGAGGACGGTTAAGAAATCTACAAAGTTTCCAGAGACAGGCACTGAGCTTTCGTTCCGCCTATTAGATCTTTCGCTTTGTTGTGTCCTCGTAACCGTCGCCGTCGTGGTTTGATTAAGGTCCCTAAATACTAATCTAACGCAATAACTTACCTGCTCAGAAGCGTGCAACGTAAAAAGAAATCGTAGTAAAGCGGATCACTCTCCAAACTGCTGCTTGCAACCGCTACAGTGAATGTAATTTCCTTAGGGAAACATTGAGCTTTAAGCTATCGGCTGCTCGTGACGATTAGATGACCTTTTAATGTACTCAAATTTCATGTAATAGGAGTTTCTGATAACGAATGATAAAAAACATTTTATAATAGAGAGTAGCGAGATTAAAACACAACGTTTCGGCGACGACGTGTCACCATCATCAGCTGTACGATCGAAGTAAAGCGGATCACTCTCCAACCTGCTGCTTGCAACCGCTACAGTGAATGTAATTTCCTTAAGGAAACATTGAGCTTTAAGCTATCGGCTGCTCGTGACGTTTAGATGACCTTTAAATGCATTTGATTTTCATTTAATAGGAACTTTTGATAACGAATGATAAAAAACATTTCGTAACTGATAGAGTAGCGAGATTAAAACATGACGTTTCGGGACGACATGCCAACAGTATCAAATGTAAATTATTATAAGTTCAGTGGCGCTATATAAAGAAAGGAAAGTGTGAAACTAGATAAGAATAAATGAGAAGTTGAGTACCTTATTTATGAGATGTTTTTACTAAGGAAAAAGAGACCGACTCGGAACACTCAAAAAGACTCCATTCCAGCGAGACTATTCGTTTAATTGAGTGCATTATTTTCATTTATTCCATCTCATTTTTATTCTAATTTAGTTTCACACTTTCCTTTCTTTATTTAACGTCACTTAAATAACAATAATTTTACATTTTATAATGGCGGCATGTCGTCGCCGAAAGGTCATGTTTTAATCTCGCTACTCTTTATTATTCAACGGGAAACCTCCTGCGTGTTTATAAGGTTAGGGGCCAAAACGAAGATCGCCACACTTTGACATTAAACGTTTTTGAGTTGATATAACTATTTTGTTATATTCTATTTATTCATCAATTGTTTTTTACAAATCGTTTCCACATTTACACCATTTTATTTTGATTGAGGACATTCTTAATTACTGCAGAAAGAGAACAGATTTAAGGAGATATAGACCACCAATATTGACATTTCCTCTAGGATTAACACAAGGTTTAAATTAAGCAAAAATTTAGCAAAAAATTATTCAGTGACAGCCATGCCGTGCGCAGCTCTAGGAAATAATGTCGATTTATTCGAAGCTTCAACATCCCTTCGGGTATTTCAACTTTTTATCGCAAATTTAACATTGGCTTTGTTATGGTTTGGAATTAAGATCTTTCGAAGTCTTTATTTAAAGCCAAATGTTCTTTGTAATCTAAGAAGTTTATTACATCGTTGACTACAGACTCTGATGCATTTTTTGAGAAAGGATTTCTTACAGAATGCACAAGAACAGAAACAGAATGGAAAATTGTGGAGAACATCACTGAGTGTTCAGTCGTATGTCTAACCACTCAGAGTCGCCATCAATCGTAGAGTCAAGCTGTCAATTCAAAACTACGACGTTGAGACTCCTGTACTGCAAAAAAATAAATTAGGCTTCTACTTAAAGTTTGATAAACAGTTTTTATTAAGATTGACATGAAAAAATATAGCTAAGCTCCTCTTTGAAGCCGCATATTTGTGCGATGTTAAGGTAAATCCAAACCCTTGAGGGTTAACTTTGAGCGATTTTTTTTAAGTCGAAATCTTGAAACGCGCGCGAATAATTGATAAAATTGTATTTTCGTAAATACGTTGAAAAAGAGTAAGGCGCTCGCTCCCTGTTAGACGTGAACCCTCTAGCGGGCTTTACGTAGCAAACAGCTATACTGGGAGATCCTACTTCAACTCAACTTTGTTTACATTCTCGTTTAAGTCCATTATTTTTGGAAAGTACATGAGTCAATTTCTCATCATGAATGAGAGAGGATTTTATCCTCTTATGTCACGAAACATGAAATTAAGGAGAAAAATGCTCTCAGCTAAAAGCGGAAACAAAGCCAGGACTGAAAAAGCGTAAAACTTGTAAATTTCCTAATTAGAAAATATGTAGCCAGAGTTAGAGGGGTTTATGGTTTTCCCAACCTTCATAGATTTACTTTAGCGCTGAGTGTGACAAGGGTTCCTTCTTTACCCAACCCTCAAAGATTTGTTGAGAACAGGTTTTTCCCCTTGCTTTTACCCAAACTTGACCATACCGAAAGCGTTCTCGAAGAAACTAACTGGGGGAAACGAGACTGGAACCACCACTTCTCCGCGGAGATTTATCCTTTGTGGTTGACACTTTGCAGTTATATTTCATCAGTGGTCATGTTTGATACCCGATTAATTCAACGAAACAGTATTCGGCCATGTTACTGTTTAACGGCTTCCTTTGACCCAGGAGAGGAAAAATCAAAATAGCTTATGATTTTATCGAATTCTGCACTTTTGTAATTACCTTTGTCATTAATACATGTTTACGGTAATTTCTTAAAATAGGGCGCATGCGCAGAATTTTTTCTTTGCCAGAAGACACCAGGGAAAGATTAGCCTTCGATGCAGCGTCTTAAAAAGTGCGAGTTAACGATAAAAGCTCGCGATTGTTAATTCGAACGACTATTTTTTTGAATTGGAGTCCGGAGATCAGGGGCGTAATTGATGTGCGAACATGGCAAATGACCACTTGCTTGCAGGTGGCTTTTGGGTTATTCAACCCATCGGGTAAACAAAGAACGTTGGATTTGGCTGGAAGAATCAAAGATTAAGCAAATTTGTGACTAGGTCGAGTTCATCTAGTTGAGGCCAACAGAAGAGTTTCCACGTGTGATGAATGAAAAGGGTGCGAATTGTCCGGGAGGAAATTGTACGTTCCATTTTATTTCTTCCAACGGGAAAAACAACAACAACAAAAAAAAAAACGAAAAGGGAAAAAAAAGCAAAAGCAAAGTTTTGAGCCTCAACTTCGTTTATAACATAGCTAGTAAATTTGTCTAATCAAATTCAATTGCGTGAGCGTGCTTCATATTCCTATTGTGCACGCTTATGACGTCAGCTAACAAATTCCTCGAGAAAAAAACTATCGAAAAAAGAACTCAAAACTACCTCGAAAAAAGAACTCAAGAAGCTAGAGTTGTCTCGGTTACGCTTCGAGCAACTCTTACGCGTCTTTCGTGCTCTCCAAACTTCCCGCGTGCTTCATACCTCGATGAACGCACGCTGACGTATGAACCAATTGCTAATGCTAATCCAAGTTTTGCTGAGTCACGTCATTCAGCTAAATAGGCTATGACCTCGGGCTGTTAGGTTTTTTCCCGATTGCTCTCCTCTCATCTTGTTTTAGTTCATGTGGCTCCATCCGCTCTATAGTTTCAATGTTTACCAACTGATCGGGAGTAAGTTTGCTAATGATCCCCTTTCAATATTTAGACGTAAGACAGCAAAAAACTGGGTTTATTAGATATAGTCAAGGGTTAGTAATAGACTTTCCTCGTTAAATTAATGGAAATAGACAAAGAAAGTTTTCTTTAGTGGTTTAACTCCTTCAGACACTTGCCATTTTTTCGCGATCGGACTTTGTAAAAGTATCATTCGAAACAACATTTTGTCGTTTCACCGTAGTTTTCCAGGAAATTTAGCCCAAAACTTTTCTGTCACTATTTCAATATCACAATATTTTGTGTTTTGCTTATCTTCTTGTTGGATTGATGGCCTATTTTTCGTTTCCTTGTTAGTTGTTTGTTCAGTTATTAGCCACGTCCCTGTTCCGGTGTAGCGCTTATTCGATGAATTCTTCCGCATACAGCAATTCTTCATATGCAGTTGGATATCTTGAGGGAACTGGATACAGATGGATTCGAATGCACAGATTCAGACATACAAGAAGGAAACCCTCCACTCCTACCCCTCCCCCCGTACCGCTTCCCCACCCCTTTGGTCATTAAATTTTTGTACTTTTCTAAGCAGTGATTCAAGGAGAAATTCAATTACTTTTACATTATTTTACAAATTATTTTACAAACTACAATTACTTGGGTAATCTCGTTAAAAAAATTACTTGCATACAAAAGAAGGTTGGGCATTATTAGAAAATTACCAAAAATATCCTATACTTAAAATGTTCTTTTTTTCTTTATAAGAGCAGGGATGAAGAGGGAGGGGGGTGTACGCGCGTTAGCTAGCAGCGGTCGTGGGAAAGAGGAAACGAATCTTTTGTTCTAATTGACTACCTGGGCGAGGAAGATCTTGACCTATCTTGCTCAATCGGGATTTCTTGCGTGAGAAAAATTGCTTCGAGGATTTACGATGTTTGCGATTTTAGGACAATAGGAGTCTTAAAAAGCGGCAGATGACTGTCAGAACAAAGAGAAGATGAGCGAGTTTCGTGAGCCTTTTATTGTGCTATAGAAACCTGAAAATATCAAAATCAGAACACAGAGTTATATGTCACTCTTGATTATTACTAAAGTGATACATGTTTGTCTTATGGTAAACCTTGATTTATCAAGCTTGTTGGGTCAAGATGGCTGGATGTTAGCCCCTTTTTGTTCGGTCGTTTTGTTTAGCCCCGTTTTCGCTTCTTTATGCACCTTGACTTCGTCCTAATTCATAAGAATGCAAAAAAAGAAAAAGAAAACTGTGACAATGTCCTGCCATCTTGTCCTCACGCTTGGCCAATAACGCATATTTACTAAGTTATTTCAAAGATGCGGATAATGTTGTTCAAGCTTTTTCAAGTCTAAGGGCTTTCACACCGGTTAAATTTCGTTTTTCTTGAACTAAATCTAAGCATACAAATGAAATCGATTTACCGGCTCTAAAACTTATCCGAACAACTTTTTAACGCGAAATAAAAAGTATCACACAGATAAATTTGATCCGCTGAGAGCTAAAAATGACCTAAAAGAAAGATTCCCGGGACAAAACTTGACACTCAAATCCTTGATATTAGAACTTTTCAGTCCACAATCAGAGTTTAGCTTAAGGCATATGTTTCAAAACTTCAGCGATCTAAAGACGTCTCCTGGATACACTTGACAGGACTAGAACAAGTTCGCCATGTTCGCGGCCCCAGCAATTGAAAATGGAGGGGAGCTTGACGTCCAGACCAGCAACGGGACGTAGCGTGAGTCACTGGCAGTTGTGTGTCCAAAGCCCAAGGGTAGGGAGTGTAGGTTTTGGACTCCTCGGCCTCAAATTGTAGTTTTCCCGTGGGTTGAAAAAGGCTTTTTAGCTGATTTTGACAACTGCTCAGTCAGTGGGTTAGGACATTGCCCACCTTCGAGCCAGCTTAGCCGATGAAAATGCAGGGGAATTAACGTCAAGTTAGCACCTACACGCAGCCCAGTTACAGGCCCACTCAAGAGTGGATTGCAAATGTCTCTGTGTCTAAAGGTCAGCCGGGGTAAGAAGGGTAGGGACTTTGGACCCCTCGGTCAACTGGACTTTTTTTCTAAGACTGGAAAGGGCTTATCTTACTCATCTTGGTGGCACTCTATTTTGCAGGATTGGTAGTCAGGCTTGTGCCCTATCACACCTCAGCCATTGGGAAAAGACTCCATGGCTGGTAAAATTTTAACCGTTGGCCATGAAAGTCATCACCCCATTGAGACCCTCTTGGTATAGTTATTACCCACCTGCCTCGGACATGGCTATGAAGGTCAACTTAAATCCTGTGTAATGTACAGTATCATCCGACACGAAGCGAAGATAGGCCGTCGATTTAAAAAAAATAGCCGGTAAATACAGCTGTCGAGTCGACGTTGAAGAGATATCCTTGTAAATAGTAGTAACTATATCGTCCACATGATTTAGACTGCTGATGCAAATTGCTGTAGGAAGTTCCTATTTGAAGATAGTTGCACTCACAAGCAGAGCACACTTCTACGTCAACCCTGGGAAAAATATCACAAACCGACATAACTAGTTTTCAGCTCTTACCAACCTTAAGGACAGAGTGAAGGTTATCTACTGGGGGAGATAAATTACTTTGACTATATTTACAATGTTTTTATTCCTTGCCTGACCGTGTAGGGCCTTAATAGTCCCGTTACAGGATTGATTGATTACTAGCATAGTTGAAATGAAACATATCAAACTCATAGGGTACAAATAGTCTTAACATGAATATAGTGACCACGCCCTCTTCAACGCCCCACTCAAATCGAGTGTAATTTTCGAACATTTTACCATCGTGCGGATTCTCTACGGAAAAAGCACTCAATGTACCTCTGAAATATTAAACTATAATATTGTGGCTTTCTATTTCGCTAATTTTCTAACTTGAAGGTAAAGTTTTTCCCTCGTCATTTTAACCTTTACTCCGAGCGGTTTCGTGAAATTAACAAGGCGTTTTTGTTCAAAACATAACCGAGCGAAGCGTCTCGGGCGATATCCCTTTTATGTAAGTGCAATTTAAAAATGTATCGCCAGAATCAAAATGAGGAACAAACAAGTGTCGAACAAAAAGTAGATTTACCCTCGTCAAATGGAGTTTCAAAACAGCTGTATCTTCCTCCTTTTGATTTTTTCCTGTTTTGTGAGCGTGAAAGCAGTAGGAGAGGGATACGAGATAAACGAGATAAACAAGTAAGATTTGTGAAGTTCATCGCAGTATGAAGTCTAAATAAATGCCTTTTTTAAGCTTGTTCGCTGGATTTTTCGTAAAATTCCCTGATTAATTTTTCGTTTCAGCTTACTAATCTATACTATTTCAAAGCAAAGAAGTTTTAAGAGAAAACCATGAGTCGGTCCTTTCAATAATTGTAAACAAAGTGTTTGAGCAATCAGGTATACGAGGTATAATAATCAATAGCCATATATCAGAAGTCTTCTGAAAGAAAATATCTGTTTTCAGAAAGCTGTCAAGAAAGCTAGTAATCGTGGCAATTAAATGCACTTCTTAGCAATTTGGAAACGGGCCCTCGGTATCGATTTAAGGTGTATTACAACGAGGTTGATGTACATCAGCTTAAAGATGAGAACAGCCGGTTGAGGGGAGAAAAAAACACAATTAGAAGAATCGTCGGTACAGGAGAAGGCAAAGCGATTGCGAGTGGATAAAAAAGCCCGAGAAGCTCTCGAGAAAGCTGAGAAGAAAGGAGCCTTCTACAATAAAAAATTTATTCAGTTGGCCAAAAAAGTGATTACAAATGGGAAAAAAGGTACAGGCCCAGCTAAGAAGAAGTTTCTAAGCACCATCAAAAGAGAATTAAAAACCAACTGAAGGAGGAGTGCCAAACTACACTCTCCTTTCTTGGGCTGTACAATTTTGTTGCAACCAAAATTGAAGTCCTCAACACTGAGACTAATCAATATGAAACTTTCAATCTTGTTGGAGAGGGAGAGCTGCCATTTACAGAGTCTGAACCAAAGGCCCTTAATAATGATGACATTGATAACATCGAATGGAAATGTAAAACTTAAAGGAGATAAGAGCAAATAATTGCACCTATAAAATTGAATACTTTTTAGGTGGAGATTTGAAATTTTTAGCACTGGTATGTGGTTTAGGCAGGGCAAATGAGGATTATGCTTGTGTGTGGTGCAAGTGTCCCAGGGAGCAACGGTGGGACACAAGCAAAACATGGTCAATTAATGACCCCAAATTTGGTGATAGAACTGTTGCCTAAATAGCAAGGTTTTCCACTGGAAAGAAATTAAACTGTAAGGCACAACCATTATTTGATTTTATACCTATGGACCATGTCATCATAGATACATCACATTTTTTCTGAGGATTTCAGATGTTTTGATTGACTTGTTCATAAGAGAGCTGAGAAGAAGTGATGCTATTGAGAAAAAAAAATCTCTGATGGATTCCCAAGAGATAAATATAAACACATGGCATGTTATGAAGAATTTATCAAAAGAATGGGAATCACCTTTAATTTTAGAATCAACAAAGACAGCAAAAAGCTGGAATATAGAGATCTTACTGGACCAGAAAAGTTGAAACTCTTTCAGAATATAAACATTCCGACCTATGCTTGTCCCACACTGCAGTCAAAACAAAGACGTACAAGTGATCTGGGCTAAATTTATGGACATAATTGGTGATTTGAAGCTAGATTTTACATCTTAAGAGGGTATTCTTGAACTGCAAAGAAATATCAAATCATGGTTTGAGCACTTTCTCAAAGTTTACCAAACAAAATATGTCACTCCCTACATGCATGCACTATGTTATCATGTTCCTGAGTTCCTGTCACTTTATCAGAACATAGCATATTACACACAGCAAGGCTTGGAAAAATACAATAATAGAGCTTCTAAAGATTTCTTCAGATCCACAAATCACAAAGGGGTTGATGCCCTCAAACAACTGTTTCTGAAGAAAAACAGGATTCAGTTCCTGGAGCCAGCAGGTTATGAAAGGGTTATGAACACCTACAACGATGAGCTTGTATTTAATGATTGGACTTCTTTGTCCCAGCCAATACTTAATAGTTCCTGGAATTACATAGGCAAAATCTTCAGCTACATTTAAAATTCTTTCATCCCACTTCAGCTCCAGATATGAATCAAGCACCCTATTTGACTGCAATTGGTAAACCATCTTCCCTCTTTGAAGAACGCCGGGCAAAACACTCCCAAGACCTTCCATGAAAACATCTTGGTCAACATTAAGGTCTATGTTTATATCAGGGTCCTCTCGCCGTCCAGACCAAAGCTTTTTCTTCATTTCACGAGCAAGTTGGCCATGGAACGATTCTTTTCTATCCTCTAGAGAGTTTTCCGAGGGAATGAACCGCTTTTCGCGGCGAACAAACGGAAAATATCCAGATCCTCTATCGGCCCTGAAGGGTGTCCATTCATCGAAGCATGTGCTATAGCCAAAGTAATGAATTTTCAACCTCTCTTGTTGATTTTGTCAACCTCCCTGATCTCAATATCATGCAGTTTTGTATCTTTCTATCGTGGATTCGCCTTTCTAACGGGGGTGTATGTTAAGTATTTATTGCAAAATCGCTTTGCTTTTTTTATTTCCCTCTTTGACTTATCCGCCATTTTGAAAATTCGCAACGGAGAGCATGCGCATTACGTAGGGTTAGTGGACGCGTATACCTGGAACCGAGAAAAACAAATGTTCGTCGCGCTGGGGAAAGATTTGATATGCATAAGCGTGATTTCAAGATCGAGCGGGCGCGCAGGGCTAGTTTCATTTGGAGTCACAAGTATGAATTCAGACCAAAATAGTACGACACAGAGTTAAATTACCACTTTATTATTTCCATTTTGAATACAGGATTTTTCAGTTAGTCTGCACAAATATCTTATTGATCCAGTACTAAGCTGGTTTGTAGAAAGTTGTCCTTCATTCTTTTGAAATTTGATTAGTTACTTTAAAGAAGCCTTGAAATCTGATTGGTTGTTGTGTTTTAGCCTTCTCATTAGCTGGAAAAAGATGCGATTAGGAGAAAAAAAGGGTGCAATTCGTGATTTAATTGCACCAATGACAGCCAAGCAGTTTGCAAGGATCTCCACTGATTTCCAAATGAGTGTGATAAAGATAGTTATAACTATTTTTTCATGATTATTAACATAATTATCAGTCACTACAATAACATCAAAATAAAATAAGAAAAGCAATCTGGTAATTTTGCCGGTTACTTGAAGCGTTTCACCTCAATCATTTGCAGTATTATCAACCAAATAGTTTTTTTTACTCTCGTCCTCTTTTTCTTATTTGGTATCGTCATCAAAAGGAAAGAAAACCCACGCTGGCCATGCAGCTTTCGAAAACAATGACGTGTTTCGGAGCTTTTTTCAAATATTCTTTCGTCAAGATGGTTGACATTGCTCTCGCTCCTTTTTAGAGGATGCAAGCTACGAGGTTGGAGATGCACCATCTAAAAAAATTGCCCAGTCCCGCCTGTAATCATGTTTAAATCCTCTCGGGAACTAGTACCATATTTCAGAGGGTTTAAAGGTAATTTTCTAAGTTGTTATGAAATGACTTTGTGATTTCGTTTGTGTCTGCTTTTAGATGTCCATTAACATAATGGTTGACGGCAGCATGAAAGGAAATCGAAATGAAGTGTGAGCCTCAGAGTTTGGATGTTTCTGACGAGTGTTATTTCTAAAAAAAAATTTCCTGCAAAAACGATATCGAATGTCATGATAAGTGTCGGGAATTGTAATGCTCCAACATTTGGTCTCATTCTTACCATAAGTACCTGACTCAGGATATTCAAGTTCACCACTGGGAGCTGTGATGTTCGTTATGCCATTGGGACAAACTATTATGAAGACAAAGAGTAAGTTTAAATGTTGACTTCATATCTCACCCAAAATTGAGAGAATCCATGTGAGATTATCCTGATACGACGGAGTCACTCGAACTCTTTAGTGGAGTGGCAAGTTGCTAACTTCCCCGAGAAGTAGATTGTTTTTATCACTGATTCATTTAAATCTGACTACCTCGAGCCCTTACTGACTCGTAGCTGATGCGAAATAGAGCTGAGCGCACTGAATTCCTTCAGCAAAGCCTTGTATCAAAGTAAAATCTGGTTGCTTATCAAGCGAATAAAATTTGCGTTATGAAGTCATGACCAAATAGTCCGTTCCGTCTGTCCATACCTCAGTACGAGAACTTACATTCAGACTGCACAACAAACCGCATTTCGAGCACAAGTCAGGGCATTTTATTCTGGGTAGGGAATAGGAAACCGAAAAAGGAAATGCAGAAGCACGAAAACAGGAGAAATCCCACAAAACCCCATTGCTCGTGTATCAGATAATATGCAATCTAATAAAGAGCAAAGTAGGGAATTACTTGTCTCATATTGTTAATTTCGTGATTTATTTGGTGTTCCGAGTAGAATTATTGATTAATGAATAAAGGGGATAGGTTTCTGAAGAAACTTTGGTGCTGCTTCGGTGGGAGAGTATAACAGGGTAATTTAGTACTATCAGCTGAGTTGATTACGTAAATTGGCTTCTGTAAAGAGTTTAAAAGATGATGTTTCGAGCATTAGCCCTCCGTCTATCGCTTTAACGAAGGGCTGACGCTCGAAACGTCAGCTTTTAAACTCTTTACGGTGGCCAATTAACGTTATCAACTCAGTTGACAATACTAAATTACACAATTATTGATTGTTTGATTCATTATTTTGAAAACTTTGGATGGCAGATTTTTAGCTAACTGCTCGATGAAATCAGGGTAATTACCTTGTGTCGCCCATTTTCTGAACAAGGATGTGCTCCATTTTCTTAAAAATACTTCATTGTGCTTTATAGACATCGGCAGTGTCAAACATCAGACAGTCTACACCCAAAAGAAACAAAATGAAATATTTCCATCAGTCTAAATGACTCTGATTGGGTGGCATTTCCAAATTTTGCTAAATTTTCCTAAGTCTGTCAAGTAAAGTAGATGCAGCCTCAATTACTTTTTGAAGGTGTAGGTGCACAGATTAAAACGTGAACGCGTATACTGTATGCGCAGCATGTATAGAATTCTAGACATGATTTTTCAAATATGAATGTGAAAGTACGTGTGCAGGCGATTCCCCTTTTAAAATGGAATAGCTTAAGCCTTGAAATTTATCAATTGCTGAAGGCCTTATTTAGTATAGTGTGACGTCGCGTTGTACATGCTTGAACTCGAGTGTCATGTTTGCTTTAACTTTGGACTCACGATTAGTGCAAAAAACTTGTGAAGATCGTCGATTGGAGAATAGGTATTTTAAAGGTCGTAGTCGATATCTTTCTGCTATTAGTTACAATCACTAAAAACGTTCGTTGGGTTGAAGAACTGTTGATATTGGAATCAACATCAAGTTTATAATAAACTGAATACATTTACGATGAATTTGCATTTTATACCGAAACAGTTAGGGTTGAAACTTACTTGAATCGCATTGCCCTTTCTCAAAGAATAGTAATAAAACTGAAACAAGAAAAAATTCATTAGACATAAGACTGAAAAAAATTAAGGAGGTGGCCATATAGACTGGCTTTTGTCCACATTTTTTTTTTTAGGTAGCAAGAACCTAGGCAAAAAGCAGAAGCAGGAGAGAACAATGGGACATTACTTTCTCATGTCTAGAATAGATTGGGACCAGACAGGGTTTAAATTGCATAAGAGAAAAAATAGACTTAGAGCAGAATATAACCGGAAACTAAAATAAAAAATAACAAACAACTGAAACAAGAAAAAATTCATTGGACATTTGACCAAAAAAAAGATGCAAGAGATGGTCATATAGACTGCTCTTTATCTGTAATTTTTCATATAACACGAGAACCTAGGCAACAATCAAAGGAGAACAATGGGACATGATTTTCTCTTGTCTAAAAGAGATTGGGACGAGACAGAGTTTTAATCGCATAAGAGAAAAAATAGCAGAAAATAACCGGAGATAAAATAAAATACAAGATGAAATACAAATGCATTCGAAAATAAAATTTGCTTTCCAAATGAAGGAAATTTACTCCATGACCATTTTCATTAGGTGCAGCGCATAGGAAGCTCGGTGTCTGCAAAACAATCGCCCTTAAACTCCCTAACGTCTCGACTGCGTTGTTTCTGGATTTTTCTAAAACAAGCATTTCTTTCTCTAAATTATTTCATTAGTGAATGGACTTCCGTGTCGATTCCGTGTATTTTGTACAGTTTATAAGGACTTAAAAGACCCAGCTTATCAAAATGAAATAAGCCAAAAAGATTTAATTCACTTCAAATACGGCCAGGTTAACGAAAGTACTCTAACTCCTTGCTAAGGTTGCGCAGGATTTACCCGGTTTTGAATGGAGTGAACGAACGCCCTGTCAAATCCATAGGCGAGCTGTTAGACACTTGTCACATTGTCACAAAGATTTACAGGCTAAAAGACATAAAGGAAATGAAAATCAAAAGAACTAAACTTGAAAGCGGGAAAAATGATACTGGTGCGTCGCTCTCTGAGAAATTAGGATGTTTTGATACATGAGGGATGAACAACTTACCAATAACAGAAGCAGCTGTAATGAGTTGGTTGGATTTAAATACTCCTATTCTTCCACTCCGTAAATTTCTTTCAGTCTGTAACAATAAAATATCAGGATTCACTGAGCAGAGTACGACAAAGGCCTGCATGGTTGGTAAAATAACAGTAACCTTATCCAAATATGTTTAAACATATTGACCACAATTTTCCTTTGTCTACAACCGAGGGAGGAATTGCGTTTTGGCAATTTTTTAGATCGGTTTTTCGGTTTTTGTGCCAAAAAACTTCAGTTTTTCGGTTTTGGTGTTCATTGCAGTTTATGAATTTTCCGTTTTTCAGCATTTGGTTTTCGGTTTTCGCGAAAAATAGTAACGAGTTTTCGGATTTGATATCCGGAGCGGTTTTTGGTTTTTCCTATTTGAACACAGGCGGCTCAACCTTCAGCTGTGAGATGATTATCTTACAAGATAACAGTCATGGTGAAATTAAAAGGTTTGTATGGGAATATTTACGACCGCTTTAAGAAATAAAAAGATAAGTCAAATTCTCACAAAAAATACCTCACCTTACTTCCTCAGTACACTGTTTTTTCCTCGTTAAATTAATAGGAATAGGCAAAGAAAGTTTTCTTTGGTTGTTTAACTTTTTCAAAAAAAATGCCATTTTTTTCTCAGTATTTTTTGCAATCGGACTTTGTAAAAGTATCATCCAAAACGACATTTTGTCGTTTCACAGTAGTTTTCCAGGAAATTTACCCCAAAACTTGTGTTTTGCTTATCTTCTTGTTGGATTGATGGCCTTTTTTTCGTTTTCTTGTTAGTTGTTTGTTCAGTTATTACCCACGCCCCTGTTGCGGTGTAGTGCTTATTAAAAGCATTTTTCCGCATATACCAAAACCTCATGTGCAGTTGGATATCTTAAGTGTTCATTGAGTTTTTATACCTTTTTGAAGCAGTGATTCAAGGAGAAAATTCAAGGGAAGTTCCAGAAAGTCATTCGAATACTTCGATTATTGGGTAATCTCGTTAAAAAAAAATTATTGACATACAAAAGAAGGGCGCACATTATTGGAAAACTACAAAAAATATTCTGTAGTTAAAGTTTTCTTTTTTTTCTCTCTTTTTTAGTGCGGGAATGGGGGAAAACTGAGGAAAGGGGGGAAGAGGGTGCACGCACGCTAGCTAGCAGCGCTCGTGGGAAAGAGGAAGCGAATCCTTTGTTCTAACTGACTACCTGAGCGAAGAAGATCGACCCATCTTGCCCAATCGAGATTGCCCGCGCGGGAATAAATTGCTTCGAGGATTTACAGTTTCTGTGATTTTAGGACAATGTCAGCAATGGAGTCTTAAAAAGCGGCATATGACTGTCAGAACAAAGAGAGGATGAACAAGTTTCGTGAGCCTTTTATTTTGCTATAAAAACCTGAAAATATCAAGACTATAAGACTATAAGACTATATCAAGTGATAAGTCACTCTTGATTCTTCCTAGTGATACATGTTTGTTATATGATAAATCCTTGATTTACCAAGCTTGTTGGGTCAATATGGCTGAATTTTAGCCCCGTTTTGTTTTGTTTAGTTCCGTTTTTGATTTATTATGCACCTTGACTTCGTCCCAGCCATAAGAATGCAAAAAAAGACAAAAACTATGACAATGTCCTGCTATCTTGTCCTCACGCTTGGCCAATAACGCATATATACTAAATTACTTTTAAGATGCACCTAATGTTGTTCAAGCTTTTTCAAGTCTAAGGGCTTTCACACCGGTTACATTTCGTTTTTCTTGTACTAAATTTATGCATATAAATGAAACCGATTTAACAATAAAAGTGATCCGAAAAACTTTTTAACGCTAAAAAAAACCACAATACGCAGATAAATTCGATCTGCTAACAGCTAAAAATGATCTAAAAGAAAGATTCCCGGGACTAAACTTCACACTCAAATCCTTGATATTAAGACTTTTCAGTCCACCTTAGAGTTAAGCTAAATGCATATGATTCAAAACTTCAGCGATCTAAAGACATCTCCCGGATACACTTGACAGGACTAGAACAAGTTGTTCATTGACACATGCATGATCAAAGCTGAGAAATGAAGAAGCATCATTGGACGCCTTACAGGTAATCCGCTTCCCCGTCCTGAAAAAAAGAGAAAAATAGAAAGATAGATGTAAAGACAATATACAAACCATGCCTTTTTTGTGGTTAGTTGACTAGATAGAGGAAAAAAAGTTCGCTGTGTATAAAAAACAAATCAAAAATAAAATTCAAAACAAACAAACAGAAAAATTCAAACATTGTCCTGCGGCGATTACGTCAAGTTGTAAAACACTGAGATTATCTAATATGGGTTGAATGAGCTCTACTTTCCAAAGGAAAAGATGTAAAAAAAACCTACGTGCCGCGTCACTAAAGATAGACGTAAAAGTAACTCATCGATATAAAACAACTGCTTTAAAAGAAGCTTTGAGTCCCTTGTTTACAGTAGTGGAATTACTGTCACTCAGGAACGGTAAATTCAGTTGACCAGTAGACGTTGACGATATATCCTTGTAAATAGTTGTAATTATTTCGTCCATATAATTTTGACTCCTGGTGCAAATGGTTGTAGTAATTTCCTTTTTGAAGATAGTCGTACTTACAAGCAGTGCACATTTCTACGTCAACCCTGGGAAAAGTATCGCAAACTGATATAACTGGTTTTCATTTCTTACCAACCTTAAAGAAAAGGTAAAGATTGATCTACTGGAAAAGATAAACTACTTTGAATATATTTACAATGTTTTTATCCCTAGTCTGACCGTGTTGGGCCTTAAAAGTCCCGTTACAGGATTGATTGATTACTGATATAATTGAAATGAGTAAAGTGCAATCTGGTCTGAAATCATACGCGTGATTTCAAAATCGAACGGGCGCGCAGAGCGAGTTTCATTGGTAGTCACAAGTATGATTTCAGACCAAAATTGCATCACACAGAGTTCAGTTACCACTTTATTACATCCATTTTGAAAACGCAAAATTCAGTCTCTCAAATACAGGATTTTTCAGTTAGTCTGCGAAAATATTATATTGATCCAGTCCTGCTTTCTCGTTGGCTTTGGAAAAGATGCGATTAAGAGCAAAAAAGGTGCAATTCGTGATTTAATCGTCGTACCAATGAGAGGAGAGCAGTTTCATTTGCAAGGATCTCCGGCGATTTCCAAGTTAGTGAAAGATATTTATAATTATATTGATGATGATTATTAACACAATTATCGGTCATTATCATAACATCAAAATAAATTTCTTTTACTCTCGTCCTCTTTTTCTGATTTGATATCGTAATCAGAAGGAAAGAAAACACGCTGACCGAGCAGTTTTCGGAAAAAAAAGCCGTTAGTTGTTTTTCTTTTTTTTGCATTCTTGTGGTTGGGACGAAGTCAAGGTGCATAAAGAAGCAAAAAAAGGGCTAACATTCTGCCATCTTAACCCAACAAACTTGGTAAATCAAGGATTTATCATACAACAAACATGTATCGCTTTAGTAATAATCAAGAGTGACATATTACTTTTTATTCTAATTTTGACATTTTCAGGTTTTCATAGCACAATAAAAGATTCATGAAACTCGTTCATCCTCTCTTTGTTCTGACAGTTATCTGCCGCTTTCTAAGGCTCCATTGTTGACATTGTCCTAAAATCACAAATATTGCAAATCCTCGAAGCAATTTTTTCTAGGGCAGAAAATCCCGATTGGGCAAGATGGGTCGATCTTGCTCGCTTAGGCAGTCAGTTAGAATGAAGGACTCGCTTCCTCTTTCACACGAGCGCTGCTAGTGAGCGCGCGTACACCCCCCTCCTCTCCTTCCTCCCCCTTCATCCCCGCACTTAAAAAGAAAAAAAGAAGGTCTTAACTATAGAATTATTTTTGGTAGTTTTCTAATAATGCGCACTCTTCCTAAATATGTAAATAAAAGTAATTTTTTTTAGATCACCCAAGAATCAAAGTATTCGAACGACGTTTTTGAACTTACTTTGAATTTCTCCTTGAATCCTTGCTTAGAAAAGTACAAAAATATTAATGACCAGTAATTTATCACCAAGGGGGTGGGGGAGGGGACGTACAATTTTCCTCCTGGACAATTCTGTCGCTTGTACCTGAGTCTGGTTAAACTGGCAGCAATGCGAACAACATATGACTTCAACGAAGAATTCTCCCTCGGTTGCAAGTATTGAAGCCAGTACAAGTAGCGCAAGTGTCAACCAAAGCACAAAAGATCAGTAGGAAAATAATTATATCAAAGATCTTCAGCTGTCAGGACGACAACGCCGAGGAAAATATTGATTAAAAAGTTTTTATTGATTAACAAGTGCGAATTCTCCTGGCTGGAAAATTGTACGTTCCCTTCTAGCCTCTTCCAATGGGAAAAACAACAATAACAAAACGTAACAAAAAGAAAATAAAAAGCGAAAATAAAATATCTCGTTTCATTGTCCTCTTCCCGTTAATTTGAACTGTTAAGCCTCAATTTCGTTGCTAATCTTAGTTTTGCTGGGTCACGTCACTCGGCTGAAAAGGCTATGATCTCGGGCTGTTAGGTTCTTTCCCGATTGCTCTCCTCTCATCTTTGCTTTAGTTCATGTACCTCCGTCTGCTCTATAGCTGCAATGTTTACCAACTGATCGGGAATAAGTTTGCCAATGATCCCCTTTCAATGTTTGGACGCAAGACAGTAAAAACCTGGGTCTATTAGATATAGTCAAGGGCTGGTGATAGACTTTTCTCGTTAAATTAATAGAAATAGACAAAGAAGTTTTCTTTAGTGGTTTAACTTTTTCAGACAGTTGCAATTTTTCCCCAGCATTTTTGCGATCAGACTTCGTAAAAGTATCATCCTAAACGACATTTTGTCGTTTCACAGTAGTTTTCCAGGAAATTTGCCCCAAAACTTTTCTGTCTCTATCTCAATATCACAATATTTTGTGTTTTTTCTATCTTCTCGTTGGACTGATGGCCTTTTGTTCGTTTCCTTGTTAGTTGTTTGTTGAGTTATTAACCAAACCCCTGTTCTGGTGTAGCGCTTATACGAAGAATTCTTCCGCATACAGCAATTCTTCATATGCAGTTGGATATCCTGAGGGAACTGGGTACAAATAGTTTCGAATGCATAGATTCAAGCATGCAGGAGGGAGACCCTCCACTTGTACCCCCTTCCCCCGTCCCTTTCCCCCCTCCCCCACCCCCTTGGCGATAAATAACTGGTCATTAATATTTTTGTACTTTTCTAAGCAGTGATTCAAGGAGAAATTCAAAGTAAGTTCAAAAACGTCGTTCGAATACTTTGATTCTTGGGTGATCTAAAAAAAAATTACTTTTATTTGCATATTTAGGAAGAGTGCGCATTATTAGAAAACTACCAAAAATATTCTATAGTTAAAACCTTCTTTTTTTCTTTTTAAGTGCGGGGATGAAGGGGGAGGAAGGAGAGGAGGGGGGTGTACGCGCGCTCGCTAGTAGCGCTCGTGTGAAAGAAGAAGCGAGTCCTTCATTCTAACTGACTGCCTAAGCGAGCAAGATCGACCCATCTTGCCCAATCGGGATTTTCTGCCCTAGAAAAAATTGCTTCGAGGATTTGCAATATTTGTGATTTTAGGACAATGTCAACAATGGAGCCTTAGAAAGCGGCAGATAACTGTCAGAACAAAGAGAGGATAAACGAGTTTCATGAATCTTTTATTGTGCTATGAAAACCTGAAAATGTCAAAATTAGAATAAAAAGTAATATGTCACTCTTGATTCTTACTGAAGCGATACATGTTTGTTGTATGATAAATCCTTGATTTACCAAGTTTGTTGGGTCAAGATGGCAGAATGTTAGCCCCGTTTTGTTTTATTTAGCCCCGTTTTTGCTTCTTTATGCACCTTGACCTCGTCCCAGTCACAAGAATGCAAAAAAAGAAAAACAACTGTGACAATATCCTGCCATCTTGCCCTCACGCTTGGCCAATAACGCATATATACTAAATTATTTTTAAGATGCACATAATGTTGTTCAAGCTTTTTCAAGTCTAAGGGCTTTCACACCGGCTACATTTCTTTTTTCTTGTACTAAATCTATGCATACCAATGAAATCGATTTAGCTGTAAAACTGATCTGAAAAACTTTTTAACACTAAAAAAAAAACCAAAACACACAGATAAATTCGATCCGCTGACAGCTAAAAATGACTTAAAAGAAAGATTCCCGGGACAAAGCTTCACACTCAAATACTTGATATTAAAACTTTTTAGTCCACAATCAGAGTTTACCAAAATGCATATGTTTCAAAACTTCAGCAAACAAAAGACATCTCCCGGATACACTTGACAGGACTACAACAAGTTGTTCTTTGACACATGCATGATCAAAGCTGAGAGAAAAAGAAGCATCATTGGACGGCTTACAGGCAATCCGCTTCCCTGTCCTGGAAAAATGAGAAAGAGACGATCATGTCAAGTCATAAAACACTGAGATTATTTCCAAAGAGTTGAATAAGCTCTACTTTCCAAGGGAAAAAGATATAAAAGAAGTTACGTGTCGCGTTACTAAAGACAAAAACCTCATCGTTATAACACACCTGCTTTAAAAGAAGCTTTGAGTCCCTTGTACACTGTGGTAGAGTTTCTGTCACTCACGAACTGAACCCAAACCATATTCCCTTGACTCAGTATCGAGTTTGGCTTTGTATTTCCACACAGGCGTCCTGTCAGGATTGAACCAAAATGGCCATATATTCTTTTGGGATCACCAGCCATGATGGATGCTTCACGGAACTCAACATAATCGTTTTTGCAATCCTCGCTGTCTTCAAGTTCAAATATGTCGAAGTCTATCTGGACATTCCGTCCCTCAGGGACGATTAAAATCCACTGTTCTGCGTAATCTGAGGGGTAGTTCTCAATGTCGACTTTTGGAGTGCCAAACTCAATAGTTTCATCTTCGGTTACATTCAGATAGTTTTCTGTACCCCCTGCAAAGCAAAATAAGTCTGTTATTACATAAAGAATAAAACGAAATCAATAAAGGTTACATATTTGATAAAAACAAAGAAACCAAAAAAAACCTGTATATTAGTAAGTTTATTTTACTGCAATATACTTAAAACGGAATTTTAAGAAAATTCACCCCATTCAACATGCCCTCAATCTCCATAAGGACTCTCTCCATTACATGTAAATTTACTGTCCCGACTAACTTAGCTATCAAAACTTACTAATAATAGTGCGGATGAATATTTTATAGTACCATTAAAATGAATATGGTAGAGGGGCGAATCATCCGGAGATTGAGGGCGTAATTGTCATGCAAAAATGGCAAATGACCACTTGCGGATGGCCTTTGGGTTCTTCAACTCATCTAGTAAACAAAGAAAGGTTTGATGTGGCTGGAGGAATTAAAGATTGAGCATTTATCACCCACTGCAAAATGAAGGCAGTCTGTTACTACATGAAAAATTAACGAAATCAATAAATGTTATCAAGGGAATATGTCTAATTTGATTTCAAAAACTATGCCGGTGTGTAGCAACTTTGATTGTCAGGTTCGTACCCTGTCACAGCTAAGCTTGTGGGTTAAACACCCTGTGATTGGAGGGTGGTGGAGAGTCCAAAGCAGCAGGCTTAGGAGGGGCTGCAAATATCTGCCGGCTCCAGCTATTGAAAATGGACGGGAGCTTAACGTCTAGATCAATAACGGGAGTACCGAACGTAGGGTGGGTCACCGGCAGTTGTATTACCAAACCCCATGGGTAATAAGGGAAGGTTTTGGGCTCCTCAGCCTCAAGTTGTAGTTTGCCCGTGGGTTGAAATGGACTTCTTAGCTTAGTTTGTTGTTTTGCCTGACGGCCGTCAGGCTTATGCCTGGCAACTGCTGAGTAAGTGGGCTAAGACAGAGCTCACCTTCGAGCCAGCCTAGCCAATGAAAATGCAGCGGAATTAACGTCAAGTTAGCACCTACGTGCAGCACAGTTACAGGCCCATTCAAGGGTGGGTTGCAAATGGTTCTGTGTCTAAAGGTCAGTCGGGGTAAAAAGGGTGGGGTTTTTGAACCCCTTGGTCAACTGGAGTTTTCTCTGTGCCCTGTCACACCTCAGCCACTGGGCTAAGACTCCATGGCTGTTAAAATGTAAACCGTTGGCCGTAAAAGCCATCACGTTATTAATAACCTCTTTGTATAGTTATTACCCACCTTTCCTGGACATGGCTATGAAGGTCAACTTAAATCCTGTGTAGTGTACAGTATCATCCGACACGAAGCGAAGATAGACCGTCGGTCCAGCCAAACTGTCGCCAGTTGTCCAGTCGACGTTGACGATATATCCCTGTAAATAGTTGTAACTATATCGTCCACATTCTTTAAACAGCTGGTTCAAATAGCTGTAGGAAGTTCCTCTTTGAAGATAGTCGCACTTACAATCAGAGCAACTTTCTATATCAATCCTGGGAAAAATATCACAAGCCGATATAACTGGTTTTCAGTTCATACGAACCTTAAGGACAAAGTGAAGATTATCTACTGGAGAAGATAAATTACTTTGAATATATTAACAATGTTTTTATTCCTAGACTGACCGTGTTGGGCCTTAAAAGTCCCGATACGGGATTGATTGATTACTGATATAATTGAGATAAATAAAGAGCAATTTGGTCTGAAATCATACGCGTGATTCCAAAATCGCACGGGCGCGCAGCACGAGTTTCATTTGAAGTCACAACTATGATTTCAGACAAAAATTGCACCACACAGAGTTCAGTTACCACTCTATTACACCCATTTTCAAAACGCAAAATTCAGTTGCTCAAATACAGGATTTTTTTAGATAGTCTGCACAAATATTTTATTGATACAGTTCTGAGCTAACTCGTAAAAAGTTGCAAAAGTTGTCTTTCATTTTCCAGAAATTTGATTGGTAACTTTATAAAGAAGCCTTGAAATCTGATTGGTTGTTGTGTTTCAGTAAAGCTTTCTCATTGGCTGGGAAAAAGATGCAATTAAGAGCAAAAAAGGGTGCAATTCGTGATTTCATCGCATCAATGAGAGCCAAGCAGTTTGCATGGATCTCCACTGATTTCCAAATGAGTGTGATAAAAATAGTTATATCTATTTTGATGATGATTATCAACATAATTATCAGTCATTATCATAACTTCAAAAAAAAATACGAGAGGCAATCTGATAATTGCGCCGGTTACTTGAAGAGTTACAATTCAATCATTTGCAGTTTTACCCACGAAATATTTTTTTTTTATGCTCGTCCTCTTTTTCTGATTTGGTATCGTAATCAAATGGAAAGAAACCCACGCTGGCCATGCAGCTTTCAAAAAAAATGACGAGGCTCGAGCATTGTTCAAATATTCTTTAGTCAAGATGGCTGACACTTCTCTCGCTCTTTTTATGAGGATGCAAGCTATGAGGTTGGAGATGCGCCATCTAAAAAATTCGCTTAATCCCGCCGGCGATCATGCATATTTATATCCTTTCGGGAACTAGCACCATATTTCAGAGGGTTTAAAGGTAATTTTCTGAGTTGTTATGAAATTACTTTGGGATTTTTTTTGTCTCTGCTTTTAGATGTACATTAACATGAAGATTGACGGCAACATCAAATGAAATTGAAATGAAGTGTGAACCTCAGAGGTTTGCATGTTACTGACGAGTGCTATACATGGAAAACCTACCTGGAAAAATAAAATTGAATGCGATGATAAGTGTCGGGGACCGTAATGCTCCAACATTTGGTCTCATTCTTACCATAAGTACCTGACTCAGGATATTCAATCTCACCACTGGAAGCTGTGATGTTCGTTATGCCATTGGGACAAACTATTACGAAGACAAAGAGTAAGTTTAAATGTTGACTTCATATCTCACCCAAAATTGAGAGAATCCATGAGAGATTATCGTGATACGACGAAGTCACTCGAACTCTTTAGTGGAGTGGCAAGTTGCTAACTTCCCCGAGAAGTAGATTGTTTTTATCACTGATTCATTTAAATCTGAATACCTCGAGCCCTTACTGACTCGCAGCTGATGCGAAATAGAGCTGGAGCGCACTAAATTCCTTCAGCAGAGCCTTATATCGAAGTCAAATCTGATTGCTTATCAAGCGAATAAAATTTGAGTTTTGAAGTCATGACCAAATAGTCCGTTCAGTCTTTCCATACCTCCATACGAGAAATTACATTCAGACTTCAGGGTAAGTCGCATTTCTAGCACAAGTCAGGGCATTGTATATAGGGTAGGGAATAGGAAACCGAAAAAGGAAATGTAGAAGAACGAAAACAAACTCGTGTATCAGATGATATGCAATCTAGTAAAGAGCAATGTAGGAAAGTACTTGTCTCGTATTGTTCATTTCGTGATTCACTGCCTATCCCGAATAAAATTATTGATTCATGAATAAAGGGGGTAAGTTTCTAAAGAAACTGTGGTGCTGCTTCGGAGGGAGAGTATAATAGGGTAATTTAATCGCTCTGACGAAGGGCTGAAGCTCCAAACTGTAGCTTATAAACTCTTTAAGGCGGCCAATTTACGTTATTAAGTCAGTTGATAATACTAAATTACACAATTATTGATTGTTTGATTTATTGTTTTGAAAACTTTGGATGGCAGATTTTTAACTAACTGCTCGATGAAATCAGGGTAATTACCGAGTGTCGCCCATTTTCTGAACAAGGATGTTCTCTATTTTCTTAAAAATACTTCACTGTGCTTTATAGACATCCAAATTTTGACATATTTCCATCAGTCTAAACGACTCTGGTTGAGTGGGATTTCCAGTGCTAAATTTTCTTAAGTCTGTCAAGCAAAGTAAATGCAGCCTCAATGACTTTTTGAAGGTGTAGGTGCACGTGAATGTGTGCATTGTATGCCCAGCATGCATAGAATTCTAGACATGATTTTTCAAATCTAAATGTGAAAGTACGTCTGCAGGGGATTCCCCTTTTTAAATGAAATAGCTTAAGCCTTGAAATTTATCACTTCCTAAAGGCCTTATTTAATATAGTTGACGTCGCGTTGTACATGCTTGAACTTTAGACTCGAGTGTCATGTTTGCTTTAACTTTGGACTCGCGATAAGCGCGAAAAACTTTTGAAGATCGTCGAACTGAGAGAAGGTATTAAGGTTGTAGTCGATATCTTTCTGCTATTAATTACAATCGCTAAAAACGTTCGTTGGGTTGAAGAACTGCTGATATTGGACTCAATAACAAGTATATATAAACTGAATACATTTACAATGAATTTGCATTTTATACCGAAACAGTTCGGGTTTCAAACTTACTTGAATCGCATTGTCCTCTTTCAAGGAATAGTAATAAAACTGAAACAAGAAAACATTCATAAGACATTAGACTGAAAAAATATGCAGGAGGGGGCCATATAGACTGGTTTTTACTTGTACTTTTTTTTAATATAATACAGCAAGAACCCAGGCGAGAAGCAACAGAGAACAATGGGACATTATTTTCGCTTGTCCGGAAGAGGTTAGGACGAGACAGGGTTTTAGTCGCCAAAGAGAAAAAATAAACTAACAGGAAAAATAACCGGAGACGAAATAAAACACAAAATGAAATACAAATGAATTCGAAACGAAAATTTCCTTCCCCAAATGAAGGCAAGTTATTATTTAACCATTTTCATTAGGTGCAGCGCATGAGAAGCTCGGCTCTGCAAAACAATCGCCCTGAGTTTAAGAAACGAGGACAGCGACGCCGTCGACAACGTTGGTTAAAAGATGAACATATATTTTACCTACGAATCGCGCGATACTCTAAAGTCATTTAATTTGTTTCTCGCCGTAAAAACTGAACCTGGAACTCAGCGTTAAATTTGAAATAGAAATTCAAAAACTTAGCCATCGCCGTTCACGTTCTCCAGACAACACGAAGTTTGATCATTTCACGTTGTTGTTTTGCAGAGGACGCACAGAAATTTACGAAGGTTGATAACACACGTGCACAGCCATTGTTGTGTTCCTGAAACTCGTTTCTTATTGAGGTTCCAGTTGCCGTTGCCGTCGTGGTTTTCCTAAACTCATTTACGTTTCGGCTGCACTGTTTCTGGATTTTTGTTAAAACAAGCATTTCTTTCTCTTAGTGATTTCATTCATGAATGGACCTTCGTGTATTTTGTATACTTATCAGACCCAGCAATTCAAAATTAAATAAGCCAAAAAGATGTAATTCACTTCAAATATTACCAGGTTAACGAAAGTACTCTTGAATCCTTGCTAAAGTTGAGCAGGATGTATGCGGTTTTGAACGGGGTTTGCGCATCGCCCAGAAATCTATAAGCGAGCTGCCAGATCCTTAACACATTGTCAATAAGATTAACAGGCTAGAAGACATAGAGGAAAATCAAAATCAAAAGAACTTAACTTGAAAGCCAGAAAAATGATTCAGGCGTGTCGCTCTCTGAGAAATTAAGATGGTTAGATACATGAAGGATGAACAACTTACCAATGACAGAGGCAGCTGTAATGAGTTGGTTGGATTTGAATACTCCCATTCTTCCACTCCGTAAATTTCTTTTAGTCTGTAACAGTAAAATGCCAGGATTCACTGAGCAGAGTACGACAAATGCCTGCGTGATTGGTCAAATAACAGTAACCTTATCCAAATGTGTTTAAATATGTTTGTCTGTAACCTTATTGATCGTAGAAATGACGTCCACGATGAACGTAACCACGCGGTGCAGTCGAGTGGTTTCCTTTCAAAG